>NC_061795.1:900000-1180000 GCF_021462225.1 Girardinichthys multiradiatus | reverse complement strand
GAGGCGAGGTTCACCCTGGACAGGTTGCCAGTCCATCGCCTTTACATTTAAAGTCATTTCTCCAACTAAAGTAAATAAGGTAAGTTCCAGTAAAGAAGCAATACTTACTACTTCCAGTTGGGGGCCAGTACTCTCTTGGTCTTGTAGTACCGGGCCAGCCTGTGGATCCTGCTCTCAATGAGAATCAGGCGGAACTTGGCATCCTTGTCCTGCAAGCATCACCATGTATGTGAATAATGACAAACTTCTAATCATGTAAATGTTAAGAGGCCAGATCATGCATACCATGTGGTGTATACTATGTTTATTGTGTGAATTAACAAAAATGTTTTCATTTACAGAATTTTCATGGAGTTGAGAAATGTTAAAATACTTTCTACAAATGTTCCCTTTTCATGATCAAGTTCTTCAGTTTCTCCTTCAGATGCCAATAATGAAATCAAAGTGCTTATTATCCCCTGAAGGACTACTTAGTTCATGGTACGCTGGCTCTTCATGGTAAGCGTTAAGCTTCCTGATAAAATCGAACAGATGGAGCTATAAAAGCCACCAT
Source organism: Girardinichthys multiradiatus (assembly GCF_021462225.1). Classification (NCBI taxonomy): domain Eukaryota; kingdom Metazoa; phylum Chordata; class Actinopteri; order Cyprinodontiformes; family Goodeidae; genus Girardinichthys; species Girardinichthys multiradiatus. The sequence goes on along the minus strand of NC_061795.1, from coordinate 1,179,447 downwards.
TAATGTAGCTTCCTTCAAGGATTTTTGTTTAGCATCTCGTTACCTTTCTGTTTCTCTCCAAGTGCTTCCTGACCGCCACAGCCTTCTTGATAAGGTGGTAGAGATCCTCAGGCAGGTCAGGGGCAAGACCCTTGGACTTGAGGATCCTCAGGATCTTGTTGCCAGTGACAAAACGCACCTGGGCAACACCATGGGAATCCCTCAGAATCACACCTGAGCAGGGAAACAAACAGTAAAGCTGACCAGACGCCTGGGAACAACAATTAAACGAACTGCCAAGTGAAAAGCATTAGATTGTGTAAACTATTAATCTAAATAGAAATAATCTGTATATCTTGAACACTAAGTGTATTGAGCAAGCTCAATTCCAAAATACCTTCAAAGGAGATAAAGACTCCGTTTTTGGAACATTTAGCTGTAGACAATGTAGCGCTAATAGCTTTAATCAGAATGGCTCTTGTTCAGTTTGTTACTTCACCACATTGCACCTCCATATCACGGCCGCTTGTTACACCGTTTGTCCAAGTACTTACATAGCACGCGTTTCTGTCTGTAGTCAAACATTCGGATGAGTTATAATGGTAAATCATTAAATGTTTAGATATGAGCTACAATTTAACTGAAACCTTTTCACTACATGTCCCATGATTATAGTTCTGATCCTCCACTTCATTCAAATATGTGAGACAATGAACTCTGACCAATGATGACAACATTCCTATGCAGTAACCTAAAGTCATCAGACACAAAATGATTGAAGTAGATTTTTTTTTTGTGTGAAAAGTATGTCATGAAGGAGCAAAATGACCAGGAACCCTGCTTGATGAAAACATCTGACCAACAACGAGGGCACAACTGAGCTGAACAGCTGAAAGTATTTCTTGCTGTAAGGTCAAAGTATCTAATGTGGCATCTGATTAAGCCCCTCTGACATGTGATGCCTTTTATGAAGCACAGGACCCTTTAAAATGTCAAAGTCTGAGTAATGCCTCCACCTAACCAGAGGTATATCAATGGATTGATATACATCTCTGGTATTCTTGACATAAAATTAAAAATAAATTTCAGTGGATGTTTTTTTCCCCCGGCTACAAGGTATGAACACAAAGCCCTTATTGACTTAAATATTAAGCCCATTTCAAGCTAATTCTAACCACCAGCAACAGAGCGTCACTAACAAGTTAACTGTTGTGTCAATATGTTGCTGTGCTAAAAGTGATGTTATGTATTTGGCATTATATCAGACCATATATAGATGGTAAAGGGTTTCAATGGTCACTGGGTCACGGTCAGGATCAGCATCCGAACATTGTTGAATTTAACTGATTCAGATATTACTGACTGACACAATTCAAGCCTGAAAAAGTAAATCAGGTTCTACAAGGATCTCAATACCATTATGAAAAACATATTGTAAAACCTAAACTTCCTAATAACCTTATAATCTGGTCAAAACCACCACTTCATAGATGATTTATTTCTATTCTAATCCCAGCTGAGCTTGTGACTGTTGCTATGTTTCATTCCACAAAACTAAATAAATTCAGGGGAAATTTAACTAATTAATGCTCTGAATCTAACCAAGTATGACAGTTTATGACATTCATTGCCAGCTGTCCATTTCAACTTGTTTCTAAAGTTTGTGTAAGAGTGGGCATCTTCCCATCAGGGAGTTTGTGGTTGCAATTTTTGCTCAGAGTGCAGGATTGATCTTTATTCAAACGGTGGTTGTATTCCCTCACAAGGGCCCACAGATTAACACGAGAGAAATATATCGAGAATAGGGTTGGGCTTCGAATCTCGATTGAAACTTAGACCAACATTCCGATTCTCCTTGTTGAATCTTGATTCCTAGTTTCGATACACAGTCCACTGACTGGAAGAAGGCGGCGCCAAACATCTAAGAAGCATTCCCAGGAAGCGTGTGCTTACTGTGGACAGTAAATAAGTACGGCGGAAATCAAATATTTGGTTTGACCTGATTAAAAATAAAAAATGACCAGTCGGCTCAGTGCAACACTCACAGTAGGATTATATCATGCAAAGGAGACACGACTAGCATGATTAAACACCTCAGGATTCATGGTGTAGAAGCAACAGACTGGCCCGTCTTTGACACACTGTGCTGGCCTTCCTCCACCGCCAGATACAATCAGGCAAGTAAAACAATAAAATATGTCTTACACCAACACAGAGGCAGCTAACAAGTCATACTGGACCTAAAACAGCGGGTCAACTCAAATGTAAATGCCCAGCTAACGGTGGCCCATGTCCTTTTTTCACAGACAACCTGAAACTGCAGCAAGAAATTCATAGTAAAGCCGAGAGAATTTCAGGTTATTTCATCCAGAAATAACAATTTAAACCAAGTAAAATGATGGGAATCAAAATGAGGAATTAGAATCGTTTAAATTCAAATGATCCCCCGACCTCATCCAGTATATAAATCCTCATTTATTGCTCCCTCGTTCCTGTTGGCAAAACAGCCAGCAGAAAATCGTCTTAACCCTTGGTCCAACAAAACTACTTAATACAGAATGCATTTATTTAATTTTTTTTAAATATGCATTTTTTGAGACCAGCTTTTGTTTTTAGGTTTTCTATATAAATTCAGGCGAAACTACCCAAAATATTTGGCTTTTAAAGATGAACCATTTACTTCTTGCCTACATGTAAGCTCTTAGAATAAAATGAAATGTCAGGTAAAGGTCTTTGAAATATTTGTTTTGATTAAACTAATTCAAAAGTTTGATGACATCCATAAAAATGATTGAACGGAGAAATGTTGGTTCTAGGTTCTCAACCAATTTCATCCTCTACTATGCAGCAACAGTGGTCCCAGGACTTGGGACGTTTTATAACTTACCAATCTGAGAGGGAGTTAGGCCCTTTTTGGCCAGCTTGAAGATCTGCTCTTTAACATCATCAGATGTGAGCTTCAGCCACTAGAAGAACAACATTTGCGCTGTTAGACGGTACAACAATGTAACAGAACTGACCGATAAAATGACTTTTTACTTACAGTGGGAACACTGCGCCTATAAGGCAGAGCTGACTGGGACAAGCCCTTTCTGTAAATGGAAAAATAAACGAGTTACAACTTCAACAGTTTGGAGAAACCTAAAAAACAAGAAAAGCTGTTGTTGAACTCGTGGAAGCGACAGGCCGGCTAATGCTAGCTTCACACATCTGCTAACAATATGTACCACGAGTATGGCATGCTTTGAGAAACTGTTTTACTCACACCATTTAATGTACGTGGACGTTTTGCTATAAAATATCTCATCTGGAAGACGTTATTACTAAGTAACATTCCTCTGAACCGCAAGTGTGCCGAGCTGCTAACGTAAGCTAGCAAGAAATGGACAAGCTTTTGAAGGTGCGTCTAGGTGGAATTTTTTTAAGTTTCACGATGAATTAAAATGATATATTTTAATCCAAGGTTGACCTTTACATGTTTATCAGCGTTGTTGTTCAAATAAAACCGACGTGGCATCGTTAAAATCTACGTTTAAATGTTAAAAAAGGAGCTCACCCGGGAGCGTGCATGCGACCCATGATGGCGGTAGAGGAAGAGAGGCCCGCACGCGACAGAAAAAACGACTTTGCGCCTGCGTCGGAAGTGACGCAGTTACGTGAGAGGGACTGACTTCCTGTTGGCGCTCCAAAGAACGGGCTTTGCTTTTATTGATTATCATTAAAAATGTGCGACATGAATAGATATTCTATCGCTATTATGGAAACGCCCAATAGATTCTCCGTCTTTGTCCAATTGGCCGACAACGGTGTGTAATATTCACGCATTGTTAGATAAGTCATCATAAATAATACAATAATAGTTTAGACAAAAAAATAAAAATAAACTGATTAGCATTTAGATGCGTTGTTTGAAAAAAAAAAAAAACAACTAAAGGTCAGCTTAACCACTATTATCTTAGTCATGTCCTGCCCCTTAAAACGGGATGGATGTTCCCTGAACTTCATGCATTTTATTTTGATAAATGGAACAATATAAAGTGGCTCATAAATGTAAAGTGTAAGGAAAGAAATAGAAATGTTAAAAAAGTACAAATTGAAATCTACAACATGAGGTTTTCACCACCTTGCCCCTAAATAAAAACCAATGAAGCCAGCTGCCTTCAGAACATAATTAGTCACAACTTGTCTATAAAAGCAGCTCCGATGTGAAAGGTTTCAGAGGTTAATTAGAGAACATTAGTGACCAAACAACATCATTAAGGCCAAGTAAGAGACAGGTCAGAGAAAGGTTTTGGAGAAATTTTAATACCCTAAGCTTTGGGCACCTCGCATAGCAAATAAGCCTATGTTAAATCTGGAGGAGCTGCAGAGATCCGTCCACAGCTCAGTAGGGAGAATCTGTTGACAGTCCAATTATTAGGATGGAGGATTGGTGAGAAAAAAGCCAATGTTGAAACTGGCCAAAATTGGTCTGAGGATGGATAGAGCTAATAACAAGCCAATTCTGGAAGAAAACCTGTTAGAAGGGGTTCTCCTCAAACGTAAAGCCAGGGCAATGTGTCTAAACCTAAATGTTGATGATCTGTGACAACATTTGGAAATTAAGGTTCACAGATGCTCTCCAACTAATATTCAATTCAAAAATACTTTATGAAGTATTGAAGGACGTGTTTAGTTTGACTCTGTCCAGACATCCATCAATCATATTGACCATATTGTCCTTCTATTTGAAGCATTTGATCTTCTTAATCCCTGACCACACATCTTTGATATTGTTTTGCTGGAGCTTGCTCTCCAGCGTCTTCTTGTACACCTCCTATCATTAAGCTTGAACTGTAGTGGAAAGAATAATTGCAAATATATTCCATTTCTAGATGTGCAAAGCAGGTGGGAAGGGAAGACATATAACATCTTTAGAATTCAGTGGTTTAAAAATGTCTTTAACAAGAATTGATCTGGGATTCTATTACTTCTCAATCAAATTGGAGGTTTTTCCTGTACCCTATCCTACTGATCTATATAGGTATGAATGTAAGTGCGAATGGGTGAATGTGGCTCTAGTGTAAAGTGCATTGAGTGGTCGGTATGACTGGAAAGGCGTCATATAAGTTCAGTTTGGGGCTATACTGTCTGTTAAAGATGCTATTCTGGTTAATAAAAAAAAATCTGGTATACCAACACCATCATATATAGTTAAAATCATATTATTTACATTAAATATATACAATAACCTTTTTTCCTCACTGTTGATAACTCCGACTGAACGTTTTTAGGTCAGTTAGGATTACCAAAATTATTTCTATTTTAATTAATGCCAGAATAATTTGGATATTTTTATTACTTTCTTCCAATTCAAACATTTACCAAGATGACTATGCTTTTAAAGAATTTGTTAAAGCCCAGATGATATGTCACAAGGAACACATCAAAGTAATTTATTTCATTACGTCATAAAAAAAATCTAAAACGCTCTGTCAAGCCATCATAAAAAGTGTGGATCTTCACAAGCCTGGTTCGCCCTGGGGTAAAAACATCTGGAAACTTGAAGGTGTCATGTTCATCTGTTTCAACATTTGCACACAAATGTCAACAGCATGAACGTCCAGTAATCCTACCATTCAGAAAGGAGATGGATTATGTGTTCCAGAGATGAACACAGTTTAGTAATCAAAGCGTGTATCAAACCCCCAAACAACAGGAAAATACCTTGTAAAGATGCTGGCCGAAGCTGGTAAGACATCTTCATTATCCAAAGTAAAACTAGTCCTGTACCAAATGAGGCTGAACAAGTCATTACTCCAAAAGTAACTCTGAAAAGTCAGATTACAGTTTACAAACGCACACGAGAACAAAGACTATATTTTCTAAGACATGTCCTGTGCTCAGATGATGCAAAGATTGACATGTTTGGCCATAGTTACCATCATTACATTTGGAGGGGAGAGGGGGAAGCTTGCAAACCTGAGAACACCTCAGCTGTGAAGCATAGAGGTGGCAAAGTCATGTGGTGTTATTTTGCTGCAGGAGGAACTGGTGCACTTTACAAAATAGATGACACCAGGAAGAAGGAACATTATGTGGAAATACTGAGCATCATCTCAACACATCAGCCATGAAGCTAAAAGCTTGGGTACAAATAGATGTTTTGGGCATAGTTGAAAACCTGACTCAGTTACACCTGTTCTCTCAGGATGAAAGGGTCTTCTCACTTTTGTTAGAAGCTTGTGGAAGGAGACCCAAAACATCTGACCCCAGCTATTTAGTTTAAAGATGGGGAAGCTTCTTTCATCATATCCAGCACGCCACCTGAATTCTCATGGTAATCAAAATGAAAAAAAAAATAAAATCACACGCAAGACAATTATACTGCAATGTTCTAAGGTAACCCGGTCTGGAAAGAACACTTCAAAATTTTGTTCAAAAACATTTAATATGCTTTATGAAAGAGAGATTACAGTACACACTGATCCATTCGGGCTAGAGGTCACCAATTAAAAATAAATAACTGGCCATGTTAAGCACTAACTCTCCTAGCTTTCCTTGAACAGTTACTAAAAGAGCAGATCCAGGTAGTAATAGTAATATGAAATAAGTATATGTTAAGAGTTTTAAGAACTACTGCAGAAAAAAAAGAATCATCTTTATCTTTTATTAAATATGAACACAACTTTAGATTTATAGTTACATGGAGAGAAGGGCACTGTATGATCTTGTACAGGATAATATTCCCTTTTGGTGAAGATGTTTTACATCCAAGTCGCTGATCAGAATTCATATTTTCCCATTTAAACATAAAACATTGCATTTCCTGGACTCCTGTCAGCAGTTTTTGCCTAGTTACTTATAACAGTGTGATCAGACCTCTATTAGGCACTTGGAGAGGGTGTGGTTCAGCTGCCTGAGCTAAAATAGCTCATGTCCAGATTCCAGGATAGACTCAGGTCCTAATTTGTGTTTTAATTTCCTGCCACTGAACTATCCTATAAGTCTAATGTTCAGAACATGGAAATAAATGTGCTTCAAAGCCTATACATTTACCTGTTTAAGGTGTGCTGTGTGAAAGAAGTCAAACTGTGAAACACAAGCGTGCATTTAGGGAAAAAAAATCAAATCACTGTGACAACAATCTTGATGGTTCTGGCCCTACACCGGACTTGTTCTGGAGAAACTACATATAACTATACAGAATACATATTTGTTAAAAAGGACATGCCACATTGTTCAGGAAATTATAATTAGTAATATTAAGAACATATTGAGAACAAACATCCTTATCCGGCCCCTTCGATAAGGGGTATATTCTTGACGCTTTGTCAGTTTTGGCACATCTTGGGGAGACTTTGGATTTCCTCTAATTCAGTTTGATGGGCAACCGTACTTTAACATGTCTGCTGCAAAGCGGCGAAATCCTACTGTCTTCTATGTGTCTACATAGTTAATAAATCATGACAGGTAGAAATGTTTCTCCTTTCTTTTCCTTAAGAAAACATATCAGTATATATACTCTTCTGAAAGTAAGCCATTTTGGTCCTCTAATAAGAAAATGTACAAAATATTACAGCTCCTAGTTACATTTTTTTTTTAAGAGGCAACATCAGAAGATTGTTTGTCACACAAACAATCTAGATTAGTTTTACAGGTGGTAAGAAGAGTGAAAACGGAGACAAGGCTCCCCTTTTAGGGTTTGTAGATTATTCACTTCTGTTGCCCCTTTGGGGAACGCTAGACACATTCATGTCATACGGGAATCACCTGCAGAGCTACGCAACAAGTATAACCCACCTCATATTCAAACTCATCAGAAACAGGTCATGTTCAATACAGGAAGTTCCTCAGACATGTTTTCCACCCACAAGCACATTTATATAATGTAAATCTCATAAAACCTAGTTTGATTCATCTTGTGAAATCTTTCTTCCTGACTATTTTAAATTTGAAGATGTCATAGAACTCATGCCAGATAAATCTATTTCCTGATGTCCTGGAGTATTGCTTTCATGAAATGAGAACTGAAGTATTTTCAAGTAAAGCTCCATCTGCAGCCTTTCCCGTATGATTTGAATGCATCTGTTGTTGTCTGAAGAGGAAGAGTCAGAGGCTGGTTCAGGGTTAGAAGTACGGAACGGCTGTCAGTTTGTACCACTTGACCGTCTCCTTGCTGAGGTCAAAGTCTTTGAGCTTGAGCGTGATGCCGCCCAGAAAGTAGTTCTCCCGCAGCGACTCGGCACTGAGCACGCTCAGCTGCAGCTCCCGCAGGCTGAGGGTTTCCTTGCTGTAGTTGCTATAAACCAGCTGTAGAGAAGAGATGAGAAGAAGTTAGGACCGATCCAATCTGAACATGTAATAGTAGAGACCTGCAGTGTTTTTCCAACCATCTCATTGAAGGTGGGGTTCCTGGTTTTTCTGGAGATCTTTGTCTTGCGTTTTGAAGTCTTAAGAGGATCAGGAAGCAGGTAGGTTTTTACATATGGGTTCGGATCAGTTCCGTCTTCAGACACCTAAAAGGGGAGGGCAAACGGTTCAGGTCATAGGTTTACATACAGGCATGTGGATAAATGTTGTTGTGTTGTTAATGATGAACTGATCTGTTCTTTTTCAGAGGGAAATGACTATAAAGCAACCAACATCATTGATTTTCAAAAACAAGACCCGGGTGCACAACTGAATGCTTTATGGATTTTCTCCAGTTCAAACTGGGTCACAATTATATATATACTTGCTTAAGGATATACTTGTAACCCCACTAATATTTGGTTACATTTTCCACAGCAAGTTGGACATTCTGGCTGAACATCTGACCACTCTTGTAGTTGGAAACTGTAGAGGTTATTAAAATTGGTTCACTGGTTTTCTAGTTCAACAACCGTAAGTGCTTGACCTTTTGAAGGCTTAATGTTAGCTTGGGTTATCCATTCCAAAATCAGTTTCTATATATGTTTGGTATCATTTTCTTAGAGAGAGGTATAAAACTAGCAGACACTGGAACAGCAGAGTCACTGTCCACAGAGAGGTGACTAATATAAATTGGACTGAAAGGCTGCAGACCAAGAAAAAAAAGTCCCTGCTAAAATGGACACCTTTTAGTTCGACTGATATTTGCAGCCACCCACATAAATAAGGTAAATGTCTAAAACGTTTAGATGGGACATAGAGAAGATCTATTTGAAAATGTCAAGATAAAGCTTTCCTAGTTTTGGATGCTGTTCCAACTACCAACCATGGTGGTGGTAGCATCATGCTGTGGGGCTGTTTTACTGCAAGTGCTTTGCGCAACGTGGATGGAATAATAGATGAGGCCTAACTTTACTTTTATTAACTTTACTAGATGGTTGAAGGCTGGACAAAGGTGAGTGTTCCAAGATGGTCGTCCCAAACACACATCAATAATGGTTCTGCAATGGATAAAGCAGGCTACCATAAATTGTCAGCCAATGTGTTTCCACACACTTCAAACCTTTTGAAAGTTTATTGGCTATGCTTCTTTAAAACTGGATCCATGGAAGAAAACTGCCCAATTCCACCAATTTAGTCACACAGAGCTTATAAATACACAGCCAGAATTCCAGTGTAGACTTTGCTCAGGGCTTCACAAATAGTGTGTTTTTTTTGCAACTTGAAATTCAAACAAAAACCGACCTTGAACATACTTATGCATCCATGGATGTGAACACCTCATACTTCTGAAATAAGACTGCTGAAAAAATCTTCACGTTAGATTTATCAAACTAAATCATCTTTTAATTCCGAAGACATCTATGAGCTCGTGAGATATTTCAAAATGACGATTATGTTTAAAACATTTAGCAACATTTTAAAAGTCATGAATGTCCCTCCTAAGAGCAGGTCTCAGACCTTGAAAGAACCCGCCGGCTCCAGATGGTGATATTCTTATCTGGCATGTTAAGGATTTCCTGTCCTCTGGAAAAGTAAAACACAAGGTTTTGGGAAAAAAAAAAATACTAGAGTACATTTTTCCTAGCGGTTATCCAATGTAGACATGTTAAAAACTCAGACTTGCACGTGCTTCTGAGAGCTGAGCTGGTGTGCAGTGGAGAGATGAAGGGAGTGGTGCACAGAGACATGGAGACCATGATGGACCTCTGACCAGCAGAGCCACCCCAACCAAGAACCTAGCTAGTCGAGGCTAAAAACAAGTTGGATCCACTTCTTTAAAATTCGGTTGCGTTGTTTTTATTCACCAGAACATTCTTCAGTCCCTTAGCAAGACATTGCTTTGAATTTCTAAAAACTCTGAATGAGAGAAAAAGCAAATCATCCAACAGCCTTCTGGCCTTAGAATAAGCTCCCTGGGCAGACAGCACCTGAGTGGGCCACCTGAAAGGATCAACATCTGACCCAAAATGAAGCAACTCCCTATCCTGCCCTGTGATGAGGCTTTCTTCTGACACCTGACCTCCAGGACTTCCTCTGTTGGGACCCCTCTAATGATTTCCTACAAGCTTTACATTAGACCCCAGACACGCGTTTAATCACATAATTAAATTATAGTTTTCTAAACTGAGGTTCCAGGGAGAAACCATTTGATAAGGTTAGATCTTTTATCAGCTGAAGAAAACCTCACAGTTCATTGTTCGACACTTTGAGAATTTCCTTTGAGAAGATTTCATGTTTGTCTTGTTAGTTAATTATTTTTATCAGATCACCAATAGTTTAATTATTCATAAATGACTAGATGCAATGCATTTTCATTTATTTTAAGTATTATTGTGACTCTGAGAAAAACCCTTTTTATAATCTATTCCTTATTCCTTTTAGGTTATTCATGCTTTTGATAGAGATAGATTTAGATTTGACACTGCTAAAAATAATATTTTATTTATTAAGATTAGTATAGTTTCTAATACATACTGGTGCTTTCCATGGTATAGTATTGAGAGATTTATCACCAATCTCAACTTCACTGCATTATTGGGAGAACATATATCTGAGACTCTATGTTTAAAATTGGCTTGTGTAAACAGGAGAAAATATACAATAAATTCCAACTTGTGAACCCAGTTCTGTTTGAGTTTTTTGAAATGTTTGTTGTATAATCATTCCCCAACAAAACAAAGGACAACGCAGATGAATAATTAAGAGCTACCGTTTAATATAGCTTCTTTTCTTTCTCATAAGTGTATGTAAACTAGGGATTGGTACCTTTCACATTTGAACCAATATGGTACCGATACCTGGTACGTGGGAATCGGTATCGGTACTCAATAGTACCAGTTTTTGGGACTTTTGTTTGTGTTTATGTGGTAACGAATGTTAATTTGTTTAATAATAAAATCTCTACATTTTTCAATTTAACATATTTATTTCTGTATCTAAACCTTGATGAATATATGAAAACAACATCCAGCTGTTTGTATTGTAACATCTCAGTTCTTCTCCCATGTTCCTGGCTGCAGACGACGAGCCGCTAACGGATGAAGCCGTGCTGACGGTGCTGAATGCAGGAGTTGTAGCCGTAGATCTGAGCCTGATGAATATTGTGCACTCTTCCTCAGGTCAGAAGTATTACCGCCGCTGGCCTTGCACTTCACGTCACAAATATTGCAGCAAGCGTATTAATCTGCACCGCATTTTGAAAGTGGAGCCATACTTTCGAGAGCTTTCTATCAATCATGCTTTGTTTGTTGACGTACCAGCGGCTACTGACGTCATTATGCTCTTGTGTGTTCAATGCTGTGTTCATGTCTGGCACGACAAATCGCCCACTCTTCCCACTCCCTTAGTGTCACAATGATGCGTTTAGGTACAGAAACATGGTACAGTTTGATTTTACATGAATCGGTACTCGGTAGTAACAACGGCTTGGTCGGTACCTACAGAGTACCAAATTTGGTACCCATCGCTAATGTGAATGGAAAATAATATCGGAAAAACGCAGGTATGACATCATAATGATCTACATAAAAAAGAGACATATACAACTGTACAAAAGGTATCTCAGCATGTGTGGTTATGTTTACCAGGTCTCGGATGTGCATGACCATGATGAACAGAGTACTGTTTCTGTAGGAAATAGAAAGCTTCACTTCTCCTTCCACCCGACCAGAGGTTGGACTCAGCAGAGGCTCTGAGGCGGTAAGACACAGAAATATTATCAGTGATGTTAAACAGACACCTTAACATTGGGACATTCACACACCAGGTAAGAAATCTATCTATTTACAAACTAAGAGACTAATGATGATGGTACAGCAAGTGAAACCAGGCACATTGTCTGTGGATTGCTAAACACTTGAAGAACGTGGGGGAGAAGGACAGGTATTACCAGGTGGATTGGGTGTGGTATCTAAGCCCTCTGTTTTCTCATCCCGAGCAATTGGATGGAAGAAAGTGTAGATCAGGTCACACTACAATAAAAAACAAGACAGGTTTTCCAACAAGTTGACATCACGAACATGACAGTGAACCGAAAGCGAGAGCGTTTATGTCTGTACCTGGGCCACCTCTGTGGAGCTCCTCATCAGGTTGTGGACATAACTGTTGAGCTCCAGTTTCCTCTTGGCTGCCACCTCTTTAATGTGGGTTCGACCAAGCACCATTTTGTTCGGAAATCTACAGAATGAAGGAAAACCATCTTATTCTGTGAATTGGTTTTAACAATAACCTCGATCTCCCAAATAAAAATGTCCTTTTCAAGGGTGAGAGTTGATATTCACCAATATAGAGTTAGACACAACTTGGAGGATTTCCCAACACAGTGGTTCCAGAGCTTAACCAGGACTGGTGCTAAAGCCAGTTCTTGACTGGTTCTGTAAAAGGACCACTTTGGGTTACAACAACCCAAGACCCAACCCGAAGCCACGTCATTAGAAACATCTCATTGTTCAATCTTCTCCATCAGCATCTGAATTTATTAATCGTGCTCTTTTTTGGCACTAGTGGCTTTTATTGACAGCTACCAGACAAGAAATGGGCAGAGAGAGAAGGGGGAAGACATGTAGCAAAGGTCTCAAGGTCGGGAATCGAACCCTGCGTCAAAAACTATAGAGCATCTTTATATGGGGCCGCTATAGATGACACCCTATAGGTCCTGTTTTAAGTAAAAGTGATGCTTGGCTTTAGAGCACGATTTCTGAACAGCAGATATTGATATTAAAAGCCTAGATGACATTAAAAACAGTCTGAAATGACGTTTATGGATTCAGCTGAAGATTTCGGCTATGAGGGTATCTCTGATGACATCAGACTAAAAGTTCAGAAACAGTAAGCCCATGTTCTTCCTTAGTTAACCCGGGTTTTTTTTTATCAATGTTGAAGTTGTACTAAATTCTTTGTCTTAAGAAGGGCATCAAAAGCAAAACTGGCCCATTTCATTTGGTTGTTTGTCTCCATAAACCTTCTGACAGAAGATGTTCTTCCTCTGGCCTACTTAAGAGTTGGCAGTAGGAAAAAAACAGATCATCAGAACCAGAGCCAGAACTTGCAGCAACAGAAACACAAAGAAATGTTGCTAAGCGAGCTCTAGCACCAGTCTAGCACTGGAACCGGTTTGGTGGGAAAAACCTTCGTTGTAGCTGACGATCAAACTGGATTTCCTTATTAACAGGCAGGTCATCTGATTTAAGACAAAGTTATATAACATTACAGTTTCCTGTTTGGAAGGTCAACTTAATCAACCTTCAGTCATTCAAGGCTATCAGTGAAGGTCATATCTTACCCAGGAAGCTTCCAGAGGGGGAACACAATAGTCAGTTTATTGTGGAGCTCCTGAAACTCATCAAAAGTGCGGAAGACAAACTGAGCCTCGTTTTGACCTTCTCTCATGATCCTCACCACGTAGGTCTGCCCAGACAGGACGGAAAGACAAAGCTGCTTTAATACAGTCCTGATATGAAATTTAACAAAGATATCAAACAATATTAGTGGGGCTCACATAGTGCTTGTCGGGGTTGTATCTCTTCTGGAATGAAAAGATGGAGGCGTGGACGATGCGTCCGTCCTGCTTCATGGTGTACGCCTTGGGGGAGAACGACAGGATTGGCTCGTCGTTAGCGGGAAGGCCAGAGAACCGTAACTGGGCGAGGTTGTGGATGAAGAAGTTAAATTTGGTGGCTATGCTTCCCAGACTGGACTCGATCAGCCTGTGGCAGAAAGGGGAAAAGATGGAGGAAAATGGGGTGAGAGAAGATTGAAAGAAAGTGAAAAAATAACAGCAATGCTCTAAAATAACTAAAAGAATAAGACTTCTCAAGGATATTTTCTGGAAATAAGTAAAGTTTTAGACCAAGTAAATGTCACCATGTAGAATCTGTTACATTTTCTCTATAAGGTTTAGACAGCAGCTATTCAGTCTGTCTCATACTTCTGTTACGCCACCTAGTGGTTAGTGAGGTTGTAGCAGGTTAAAGTAATTCTCTGACCAAAACTTTTCACATGGGACTACTTCAAAATAGGAACATTTTAGGTTTATTGAAACCTAGACACCTTTGCCCTCCATTTTCAACCTGAGAGAAGGTTAATGTGATTACCTTGTAAAGAAGATGGTGGCCTCAGCATCTGTGTTGTGAGGTTGCAGGGCATCAAACACATACTTCAGGTCCTGGGAACCAGTCAGTACTGGCAGCCCTGATGACATCATCTACAGCAAATCATATAGAGACAGACTCTGATGGCAACATTTTTTATCTTCAGATATAATATGCCATGTAAAGAAACACATTCCAATGACGGACATTTCCAGGGCAGAAGTGGAACACTGATGTAAAAACAAAAAATAACAATGGCTCCTGGGTTGCTGACGTTACTCTGGCTCCTGCAGGTGCAAAAGAAATTAAAGCAGGAGGCCAAGATAAGAAAGCTTGAAAATAATTAAAAGACAGAAAAAGTACAAAGATTGAGGATCATTAAAACGAGAGCTAAAGTTTCTTGCTGCAACCCAACACGCACAGCTTCAAATAAGGCAAACGGTAAAATCTTAAGCATGTCTTTCATCCAAACTGCGCTGTATTACCTTCTAACAACTAGTGTTGTACGTACTCCTGCTGTTAGGGTGGAAGAGTTCACAAAATCCACAGTTTGTAGATTCACTCCAGAAATATACTATCATTAAATCACCATTTGATAAAATATTCACTGTTGTGTAAAAAATGAAAGAATGAGGGAGTTCGGCCACAGTCACAGTGTTAGCTTTAGGTTTACACTGGCTGGGATCTTCGGTACCGTAAAATGGGTACAATTCACTTTACTTTGTTACTGGCTGTGTGTGTGTCAGCCTCTCTTTGTGTCTGTTCATTAAACGTTGCATAGGGTGAACATTTGAACATAAGCTCTGCTTCTTACACAACAGCACACATCGTTAGCTATGAAACATCCCAGTGTTTTAGCTCCCAACTTCCTAACTCCCAACGCTGTCACTGGCACGCTGGGATGATGTTTCTGGAGAGGGTTCTGAGACATTTCCATTTCAAAATTTCATATTTTCACACACACATAACTTTGTTTTCCAGCACTTATTAAAACATTTTGACCACAAAACTTCGACCAAGTTGGGGCGCATCATTTCCACAAAGCTCTAGACAACCTAACAGTGAAGTGGTCTTACAATTCAACAGTGTGGTTTAGGACTATTTACCTGTTATTTTTGTTTACCTGCTTTTCTGACATCTTAACAAGATCCATTAAGTTTAAAATGTAGAATACAGACCTGTATAATCGGGATTGGTTTCTTTCACAGTAAGTATAGACTCTTGATTTCTTAGGGAGTATATTAAAGTGTGATCTCAAAATCTGGGATTTTTAATGTCTGCTCTGGCATCTCAACCAGAGCTTTGATTTTGAATGCGTTTTTTTTTTGGGTTTAATGAGTAACTTTTATCTTTTAGATAATACAAAAAGGTAATAAATAGACAATATTCTTTCTACATACTTATCCAGGCATAGGAAACTCTGAAATTACATTTACAAACTTTTCTGTAAGAACCCTGTCAGTAGATGCCAACAGATTGGACTTGTTGCTGCTAGCAAGAGCGACACGTGTGGCTCAGCACATGTTGGTGTTGCCATAAACTTTAATAAGGTATGATTAGGCATGGGCCATTAAAAGATCTTTGACCAGATTTATTATTTCAAAATTTATAAAAAGATTTCCTTCCAATCCACACGGTTGGTACAGTTTAAAATCCTTTAAATGAGATAGTAGCAGGAAGAATTAACATAAAAACAACTGGACTGTGTTATTTTGGATCCACATTTCTGTCAAAACACAGATATTTTTACTCATGGCTATCACCCTGGCCCATGCTAAGGTATGAAACAGAAAGGAGTCTATAAATGCTGTGTGTCAGGTCGCCTAGACATTACTTAACTAATCTACAACAACCACGCCACACAGAGCTAATGCAATGCTGTTTGTGCATGTGCTAAACCCAAAGATTCACACACGTCCTGAACCAAAACACGACAACCAAACTGTTTAGTGTTTGTTTTTTCTCCTTAAACCATGACATCCCCCAGTGACTGTGGATTGTCTAAGTGATGCAGCTTTTACTGTGCCTCACCAGAGACAGCAGGTTGAGGAACAGTCCAGAGTTCTTGCGGATGAGGTTGTAGGCTTGGCAGCACAGGTCTACAAACAGCTGAAAGCGACTGGTGGGACGCTCCCCTCCGTTGATGACATACGCCATGTCAGAGGTCAAAACAAATGGAGCTCGGTCCCTGATTAAACAGAAGAACGGAGACATGCAGTTAAAAAACTTCTGACAGGGATGGTCCTAAGTGAAAAAAATGTCTGGAAGTAGTTGATATATGAATCTTTATGTTAATGGAGAACGGTGTGATTCAATACATTTGTGCTTGGTGTTACACCCTCCAAAAAGTCGATTGACTTCCCACATACTGGACTCAGAAGATCTGTTAAAAACACGTACTAGAAGAAGGGAGGTATGTAATGGTTAAAGGGAGACTAAAAGGGGAGCTGGTTACTATTCTGAATACATATAAAATGTAAAAGCAAGTGGCAATAACAATATTTACAAAATCAGGGACTCCTCATCCAATTTGATAAAATATAGGACAGAGGAGATCCATAAGTGTTTTGAGAAATATTACAAAAACGTATATTCCCAAGCACAAATTGATAATATCGATCAAACACATACATTATTGGAGAATTTAAAGTTACGTAGAAAAACAGAGGATCAAAATGACAAAGGAAATTACAGAAGGAGAAATAAACTCAGAAAACTGAAAACCAACAAAGCTCCGGGTGCGGATGGATACTTCTCAGAATATTATAAACTCTTAAGGAAATCATTGATTCCCTTGCTAAGAAACAATTTTAATTGGGTATAAAACAAAGGAGAAATACCAATTTCCTGAAGGAAAGCTTTTATTTTGGTTATGCCAAAGGAAGGAAAGGATAAACTAGACTGTGCCATTTACAGGCCAGTCAGCATTCTTAATCTAGATTATAGGTTATTTACAGCCGTCATGGCCAGGCGTTTGGCAATGATTCTGCCAGACAAAATACTTAGGCCTAACAGGGTTCATATAGTAGAGGCAAACACAGGATAATGCTAGGCGCACATTACTGGTGATGCACAATATTATTAAAAAGAGAACAGAGACGATAATATTGGGACTGGATGTGGAAAAACCTTTTGACTGTCAGGTGGTACCTTTTATATCAGCAATTTGGCTTCAGTAAAACATTTATCAAAATAATACAATCACTATATGACCCACCTAAAGCTAGGATTAAGTTTAATGGGAGCCTTTCAGATAATATCCGATGAGAACGTGGGTGTCGCCAAGGCTGCTCGATTAGTCCACTCCTATTTGCAATATATTTGTAACCTCTAAGCTGACGAAAAAAACCAGAATGAAAATATAAAGGGTATACAAATGGAGGCACTAAGGAGTAATTTAGAGTACTTTCAGAATACAAATTAAACAAGAAGAAGACCCAGGTTACATCCTTAACCTAAGCTCTGAATCAATTTATCAGAAAAAGATTTCATTGGGATTGGGCCTCAAAGTCTCTGACATACTTAGGAGTAAATCTGCCTTGGAATCTATCTTAATAAAAATGTATAAATTATAACCCTTTAATCACTAGACTAAAGTCTAATATGGGAAGATGGAGCTTAATCCCATCTACAAGTTTAACTTCAAGAATAGAAATGATTCAAACAAATGTGCTACCGAGACTACTGTATTTATTTACAACTCTTCCAGTAGAAGTGACAGAGAAAGACTTTGTAAAATAATCTCATGATTTGTGTGGCAAGGGAGAAGACACTGGATTAAATGTAGAACCTTACAGCTGGCCTAAGAACAGGGGGCTTAGCCCTACCTTGTCTGAAAAGCTATTACCAAGCAGCACAGCTAAAGTCTCTCCTGAACATAAGCAATCCCATGTCCCCCACAATACCACTAAAAGCCATAATAAGTCATAAAAAATATAGAATACACCTAGGGGAGGAGTTGAATCCATGGCTGGGCCTGTCACTTAATATATGGAATGGGATTATATCAGAGTATGGGCTGAAAGAGCAGAGTAGATTATTGAGATGAATAGCCCGTGATTCTGATTTTAAGCCTAATGCAATGTCCAGTAAGTGGGGTAGGGGTCCAAAAATATTCTGGGACCTGATTAAAAAGAGTGGTATAAGAAGTTTTGAGGAAATAAGGAAGAAATATGGTATTAACAAAAAAGATCTCATTAGGTACCGACAATTGAGGCACTAATAAAAAAGATAAATTTAGAGAAGTTAGAGTCGCAGAATCAAACTTGAGCAAAAGGTAATTTAAAAAACGCATTGAAATTGTAATCAATGAAAAGTGAAAAAAACCAGAAGAACCTGTACTAGTGACCGGACCGGTGGCTGCAATGTTGTTATTTCCTATAGAGGTACATTTTTTGGCAAAAACCTGGAACCAATAACTTGAGGCTCTATCTTCACCAAGTTTATGTCAAGGACACATGGGACTGCCTGGAAGCCCTGAATTTAATTTTCTTAAACTTAAATCATGCAAATTAAAAAAGACTAAATGTGTGGATAGTGTTTTGTTTTAAACAATGAATAATAAATGTTGATAAAACAGGACAACATCATGTGAAAGTGCTGAGTGTGTGGATGTTGGAGTTAGGAAGCAGGTCATGCATGAAGACATTCATTAATCATACAACAGCTTCTCCTACACTTAAAACTCGGTGACCTAAAAACCAGATCCTTAGAGTGTTGGAGCATCACTAAATAATTTGTCAGAGATGGTCACAACACATTTAAATAAAATAGTGAACTATTGTTAAATGACCACCAAAAGGTGATGTAGACATTATAATTTGTAGTCCTCCCTATTACAGAGAAAATAGAAAATTGGTTTGAAACTGAAGAACAATAAATGATGTGATAATTTATCAGCCCCATTTAAGTTTTATGTTTGTTCCTGGAAGAGCACAGAATACATCTTCAACTACCTTTGTTCTGATCACCATCTAGAGTGAAAAGGCAAACAGTACAAGTCATATCCACGTGAAATCAGCTGATAAAAACGTGACAGTCGTCAACATCCTGGTCCACCCTTATAGAAAAACAATCCTCCATCACTGATAGCAAACCAAAGCCCACTTTATCTGACAAGCAACATAATCTACCACGGATTATCTGAGCATCACCTTTTAAAGCTGCCAAACATCTGGGCGTGGCCCAGAAACTTGCCAAAGTCGATGTGAAACATGTGACCAGTGGAGCGCAGCATGATGTTGTCATTGTGGCGATCACAGATGCCAAGAACGTAGGTTGCAACGCAGCAACCGGCACAGGAGTAGATAAAGTTCTCTGATGCCTACAAAGATAAAGAAGAGGTTGGAAATAACCAAAAAATAAAACAAAACAAAATATTTTTTAAATATAAAGGCTAAACTCAAAGTGGAGCTAAATTATGGCTTTAAAGTTTAGTTTCAGACTATGTGCAGTAAATATTTTAGATCCGAGGTTAAGAGGTGGGTCTAGGTTTTCACGTCGAAAAGCTTTAAGGGATTTGTCATTTGGCACAAAGTTCATAAGTACATATGTGCTGCTCTGTAAAGAGCTCTAATGTTGGAGGATTCGTTCCCATAAATAGAAAACTAAATGAGTGAATAAATGAGACAGAAGAATATTAAATGGTTAGGCCTTAGACTTTGCATGCAGCACTTCAACAGTGAGTTTAGAGGTGTTTCTTTAACTTTACGCAGAGGCCTTATAGACACCAGTGTAAGCATATTGTTAGCGTTTACCTTCTCATATTCATCCTCAGCAGGGTTGTATTTGCGAAGCCATTCAGCCAGAGGTTTGTCCTTAAAGGACCCTGTAACACCATATTCCACCTGAATCTTTCTGAGGGTATCAGAGAAAGGCACCAGCTCCACCATACCTAAAAGGTAAAAATCAAGAAATCTTTCAGCAACACAGGGACAAAAAAAGAAGAGAGCTGTTACTGGGCTGAAAACGCTGCTGTCGGACTGGCCGATTACAATGTTTATGGTTTTCTCTAAAACAGGCGTGCTTTGGTTCAAATCTGACAAGTGTTACCTTTATCCTTGCCAGTGGAGATGCATTTAAAGTTGACAATGCGGAGGTCCAGCCCTTCCTGCAGCCAGATGCGGTCCATAATGCGAATCATCTGAAGAGCGAGCATGTCCTGCCTCAGGTCTTCTCCCACCTGATTTTAAACGGAATAACTGAGAGGTAAAAACTGAATCACACTGGACATTTGTTTTTTAGAGTTGTTGGATTTCATTTCAGCCACCAGGGGGTGTAGAGTTAAATGGGGGAAACATGGAAACCAGTTTGTTTCAACAAGGCTGGATGAAACTAACAGATGGTTTTTGTGACCTCTACAAAGGAACCCATTTCTTAGGTGTTGCTACACAGTTAATACCGCTCATATTCTGTCACAAAACAACCACTACCTTTAATGTATTTTATTAGGGTCATATGTGATAGGCTAACACACACAAAAAATAAATCACATTTTATTTGATGTGGATCTGAACTTTGACTGGACCATCCTAAAACAACAATATGCTTTAAACTAAACCTCTCTTTAGTAGCTCTGGCTATATGGTTGTTTTCCTGCAGGTGGGCACACCTCTGCCCCAGTTTCAGGGTTTTTTTGGTTTTTTTTTGCTGCTAGCAGGTTTTCTTTCAGGATCTCCCTGTTTTTAGCTACATCCATTTTACCATCAGCTGTCATCTGCTTCAGCTGCCTACACAAGGAAAGCATCCCCACAGCATGATGCTGCCGCACATGTTTCACAGTGGGGATGGTGTGCACTGTTAGTTTTTCACCACACGCAGTCCAGCCTGTTATTTGAGGTGGACTGCCATGTCTTTGCGGGTGTGCTGTTGTGCCATAGACTTTCTATTTTCAGATGATGGATTGAATAGGGCTCTGTGACATTTTTCAGGCTTGGGATATATTTTTACAACCTAACCCAGTTTAAACTTCTCCACGTTATCCTTGACTTGTCTGCTGGGTCTGTTGGTGTTCATGATGCTTTTTGTCCATTAATGTTCACTAACAAACCTGCAAAGCTTTCACAAAACAGCTGGACTTCTGAAGGTGGTTGATTGCTGTAGATTTATTTAGGTGTATTAGAATAAAGGGGGCTGAATACAAATTTACACCACTCAGAGTTTTGTAAGATTATGAAACAATTTAAAAATTGCAATAAACTACACCGAAGCTTGTGTCTGAAACATAACAGAATGTAAAACAGATGTGGCTACTTTGCAAGGCACTGTGAGCTGAACGCATTTAATGGTGTTCCCTTGTTGGTGTGGCTGTGTATAATAGCAGACCTTAAACATGACATTGATTTCCTCTCCTAACGGATCAGCATTGACCAATGCCAGCTTAAGGGGAACTGCGTTGGAGTTGAAGAAGGAACAGGCCTACAAACAAGCATAAATGTTTTTTGAAGTCTTTTAATTATATTTGCAGGACAAATACACCATTTAACAAAGCTACTTGAATATGATCATAAAAACAAAACTCTGCTCATACGTTTAGCTCAAACGTAAGAGCTTTTCTATATATTTGTAATGAGTGTTGATTGAATCTAAGAACTGTTAATTCATAACCAACCTTGACGTTTAGCTCCTTTGCCACCAGACTCGGGATCAGGGGAAGTCGGCAGCTGTTTCTCTGGAAAAGGTTCTGAATATTTTCAAGACCCTCCTGCAGTGCCACCTAAACACACACAAGAAGTAAATCCACACACACAAAAAGCAGTCACTTATAACAGTGTGCTGTTTGACACAGAGACTGACCTGTCGGGTAGACCCCCCTGCCTGTCTGACCCTCTCGGCCACAGTTCCCAGCAGAGTGGCCAGGTGAGTCTGTTTTTCCAGCTCTGCCCTCAGTTTGCTTCCACCCAGACACAGCAGGGCACCCAGCACCAGCTCATAGCGCCGCCCCCAGGTAGAGTCCTGCACTGCATCTTTGAGTAGCCTGCAGCGATCACATGTATCCACCATAATTCAGCTTATAAACTCACACTTTGACTTTTTGTCATTGTAAACACAAAATAGCGTCAACTTGATTCCTGGTTCAGAATAAGACTGTTAAAAATGTTTAATTAATAAATGAACAACTGGCTAAGCACTTATTCAAGGCTATTAAGTCCAAATTGATTAAAATTATATAAATAATGCTGAATAACACACACATACATGTTCAATAGAATATTTGCTTGTAAAAGAAGTCGTTCTGGTATTTAAGTCAGGAATGTTTTTGGATCAGTTCACACAGAAGTAGCTGTTTGTGTATTTGGTGTGTAATTGAGAGCTACTGCAGACTCACCAGTACAGGTAGTGGGCTATATTAATGTTGCCTTGAGCTCTGGAGAGCAGGAACATGACGAGGGCGTTGTTTAGGTGACACTCAAACTTTATTGCCTAAAGGAGAGGACCGAAAAGATTCTGAATTTTAAAAAAAACATCTTATTATTGAAGTTCAGTTCAAAAATATTCACTCTACACTATAACGCATGTATTATTAGTTGTACCTGTACTAACTGTGGCAGGTAATCGGTAAGTTCGTCATCACTGCTCTTCTCAATCCAGCTTACAGCCACACTTCTCACTTCAGTATCTGCAAACCTACAAACAGACATAACGAACACACAGGCAACACATCAAAATTTCAGTTTCCCCTGACATTACAAACCTTGGCTGCTTCTAGGAAGGCAGAATCACATTTTCACAAACAAATGTGAAAATACCAAAATGTTATGCCATTTCAGCAATATAAAATGCATTCTAGTGTTAGGTATGAGATCTGTGTACAATACACACTTTGAGTCCAGTAACTCCAGTGCAGTGACTAGGGGCAGAGATGGCCAGCGATGCAGCAGGGAATGGATGTGACCCATGCTGGCCCAGTCCCAGCTGGGCGCACTGGCCAAGACCTTGGGAAGGCTGCTGGGATGGTCCCTGCGACAGTGGAGCCGATGGTCCCACAAGACCTGGTGATCGGAGCGCTTTAACCTGTAGACAATAAAAATAGGAACACGAAGGAGGTAACAATTCATTTATATTAAATAACCAATTTAAAACTTGTAAGTTATTGCATATTTAGGCTTATAGCAAAAAGCATTTTATATGGAATCTAAACAGAATTTCTTTAGGAAATAAATCAGCAGTTGGGTAAAACCTGCTGCATCTAGAGTTCCCTAAGTTTGAGTTGGTCACCCACTGGGGTCGGGAATCAACAAGTATAGGATCTTAAAACACTCTTCAAAAATTAAACCAAATAACAACAGTGATGATGGTAAAGCATATTTATGCCATAAATGTTAGATGGGATGAAAAAAAACTGAACTTCCAAATAGATAAAAGCAACATACTGACAGTTATTACTGTTTGCATTTTCCTTCCACAAGTGTTTTTAATTTACTTTTAATTTAAAAACAGATTAAATTCGGTCATGTTGTTCTTACAGTTTTAAGATTCACTCATATTTGAGTTGGGATCGGATCACACCAAAAAGTTAATATTATTCCAGCCAGATGAAAGATGCTGGTAACTCAAAAGATTACATTAAACCCAGATGTGGGCTACGCATATGCATGTTTTGTAATTAACTGTAAGATACCAGTGAAAGTGTGAGAGCTGCAGTTTCCTCCAGCTGTATAAAGCACAAGGTAAGAACTGGCTGCACTTTGAAATCTGCATTTATTACAGCTGCTTATCGTTTCATGTTTAACAACTTGTCCTTGGGTGAGATGTGGACGGCAGTGACACCTCTCAACATAAAACTAATGAACGTTGCATTTCTACCTATAGGAGCCACTCACCTTTCCCATTAGTAGATAGAAAAAAGACTTAAACGTTAGTTGCACTACTGGTGTACAAGTCTGTAGCTCTAGCTGTTGGAGAAATGAATGAGCAGGACAGAAACCAGGATGTTGGAGCCCATTGTGAAAGAGCGGTGTCTAAATGATCAGCTGAGTCTCATGGATGTTGGCAGCGAGGAGAAGAGATTTGGTTGGCAGCAGGAATTAGGAGCTTTTAGTTGGGGATGAAGCAGCTTGATGAGAACAGACACACTGGAGCAGCGTACACAACATACAAAAGCTAACAGAGCGATTTGGCAGCCAGTCAGATAGTTTAACATCTTCAATTAATTCTACAACAACCTCTGTATTTAGGGTGGTCCAAGAGCAAGTCTTTCTGTTCACAAAGGTAAAAAACAAATCAACCAGGGAACCAGGTAGAATAAAACATAAAGCTATTTATGTTTTATTTAGCATCAATGCAAACATTTTAAATAAGTTTTGAGAATAAATATCTTTAGGCCTCATATTCACAACATCCAGCAGCATTAACAAATAATGATTTTATTTGATGTCATTCCTCCAAACAAACAGAAGAGGGCGCTGGTAAACGAATTTGCTGAAACTGTTCCTTGTTTTGGAATTTCCATTTTCAGATATTTGGTAATGATGACGGTAATGATTCTCCTACCCAAAATTAGAGGCTCGGCTGCAGATTTTCTCCAGCTTTCGTCTCAGATCTGGATCCAGCTCTTCCAGTGTGTGGGGCTCAGGGCTGGGGGCCTCCTTGGGTCCAACATATAAAACATCTACTGCTGATTTGGGGAAGTCCACCTGATAGCGAAGACAGTAGCAGAACTGGCATTAGTTTATTCTCTCAGTGCAAACTGAAATTATTTACAAAACCATATATTCCTACACATATTTCATCTCAATAGTGCATACTTTTCCACACAGCTTGTTCTCATTTGTTATATTTGCACAAGTATACCGTGAACACAAAAGTTTGGAATGTTTTTCTGCCAGACAATTGTACAGTGGTTAGTGTTACTCAGGTGGGAAGGATGGAGGAAATGAAAGATGGAGAGAGAAAGAAAGAAAGTTAGGGAGGAAAGAAAAAATGAGTTGGGAAAGAAGAGGAAGTTTTCAGTTTCTTAATTGTCAGCCTGTCCTTGTTGGATTTAATGGTATGTTTTGAGTTATTGTCACCAAGCATGTCCTCTGTTCTGGTATCCAAATAATTCAATCTGTTCAACAACATTCTTCCACAGGTTCTGAACTTTCTCTACCTTCTCTCTAGTAAACTTTAGTCTGGCCTTCATGTTTTTCTTAAAGCACAAACGTTTCCTCCTTGTACACCGTCCATAAAAGCTGAACCTGTGCAGTTTGTAGAGGAATACACTTTCATACTGTTAGTTTTGACCGGTGGGGGCTCAATGTTTAATGGAAAGGGATGACAATAAAATAAAGTCATGGGTACACAACATCATCACACACTGAAAGCAACTAGCTGGGCTTCATACCCATTCCACCTTAACTGATTTATAGAAAGGAACCATGAAAGTGGGCAGTCTGATGTTTAAACAGGGCGAACGCTGAGTGACAGCGTTCTAATCATGTGCGCCTACTGTGATTTGCCTGAGTGTAATTTTAGCCATTTTAAGTAGGACTAAATAATCCCATTAAACGAACCTGTAAGATGATCCTTTCTGCAGGAACCTTCCTGCGGCTACTTGTAGCACTAGCTGCGCCAGCAGCTCCTTGAGCAGATGTCCACAGACATAAGAGCCTAGTGCCTCGTGCAAGTACTCTATTAAACACAGTGAGAAGATAACATTAGCTTAAAAAAACGATTGTTTTATGTTTAATCCTAATGACGAGAAACTCTTGAAAAGCTACATTTTCTGTTTAAAACACTTAAAGCAAGTGAGCTCCTTCCTCCTCCTCACCGTCTGAAGTCAAACAGGGGCATGGAGACTTTGCCTAAAAACTCTGGGGCTTTCCGTTGTTTGTTGGAATCTGGTGAGCCACTGGCATTCTGGTTCAGCACCCCAAATAGACTAAGGCTCAGTGTAGACTCCAGTGGGAGGACGGCTACAGCGATGGGGAAAATGATCCTTGGAGAGACAACACAGCGTCAGTAGCATGGTAGGTGGGTGAAAACAGCAGCATCTATAAACAACTATTGGGAAAAATAAAGATGACTTACAGTTCATCCCATTTGATGTGGTAAAAAAAGCTTTTATATGTGCCGACTCTCCTGGAATGGACTGGCTTGAACAGGTTTTTCCCATTGTGGGTGAGAGAACACATCAGGAAGTACTTCTCATAACTAAAAAAGATAACAAACAGTGTTAATGTGTAATATTTTACCCATGATTAACCACTATCTAGAAGCGACTGAATCAGATACAGCAACAAAAAGGTTTGACAGAATTATGCTGTTTCTATTTGAACTCTGATAACAGCAGTTGTGGGCAAGTTGCTGGGAAAAAGGCCTTGAAAGAACTCCTTTAAGATGATATTTTGAATGTGCTGGAGCAGTCTGTTAGAGCAAGTAAACACTATTCAGCTTAGAACATTTCAACTGAGTGTGTTGCTCAAAGGGATCTCAGAAAGTCTTTGTACCTGCCCACTGAGACCCAGTGGTCTAATCAGACTAATCTTAACAAGCTAAAATCCTGTGTGGGTGGATCATAGCAGCACTAATCAAGGAGGGTTGAAAATTCTCCTTATAGTCCTACAGTCACATACACTGCCTTGCAAAAGTATTCCCGCCGCTTGAACTTTTTCATATTATATCACATTGCAAACCACAACCTTCAATGTATATTTTAGAGATTTTGTGTTACAGACCAACACAAGTCTGTCATAAATGTCAAGTGGTAAGAAAATTGTATTCACAAAAATGTCAATAGAGGCATATTATTTTCAGCATCGTTTTATTCAGACACACCTAAATAAAATCCAGTGTAGCCTATTGTTCTTAGTCCACCTTTGTGTTATTTTATCTCTGTGTAAGTCCAGCTCTTCTGTTAAAAAACATTATTTAACAAGCATCATCATGAAGTCCAAAGCAAACAGATGACAGGTTCAGGGTGGAGTTGTAGAGAGGTTTAAAGCAGGGTTAGGTTATAAAACAATATATCGAGCTTTTTACACAAACCACTATTAAATCCATCATCTGTAAATGGATACAATATAGCATAAGTGCAAACCCATCATGGCCGCCCACCTGAACCAACAGGCCCAGGACAAGAGGACATTAGGCCTAATACCCCTACATCCGCTCTGCAGTCCGATTGGTCGCAAAGCTTCTGTGAAAGAATATTTGTCATTTGTGCCCGCCTTCTAGGGTCTGCCAGCACCATCCGCAGATATCTGTGTGCAGCCCAGACCTTTGTGACCGTGGTGACTGTTTAGACCAGCAGGGACATGGTTCTCCCATTCAGACATTGGTGCATATAAGGAAAAAGAAAATTCAGATCATGAGCTAAAGACGAAGAGCAGCAACGGCTCTGTTTTTATGAAATACAGGGTGGGGAGATTCTCCTCTTCTCAACATCTGGATAAGTTATCTCTCATGGACCACAAGTAAAAAAAATATTAATTAGAAAGCAGCCCAAAAGGCCCATAGTAACTCTGCAGGAGCTGCAGAGATCCATAGCTCAGGTGGCAAAATCTGTTGACGGGACAACAACCAGTCATGTACTACACAAATCCAACCTTTACGACATACTGGCAAAAGAAAAACAATTACTGAAACGAAACCACTAGTTTCGTTTGCATTTTCACAAAAGCCATGCAGGGGACAAAGCAAGCATATGGAGAAAGGTGCTTAGGTCAGATGAGACCATATTGGAACTCACTGTCCTCTTCTAAATATTTGGCCAGAGATACAAGGTACAAGTTTAGATGTTTATGTGTTAGAATGGCATAGTCAAAGTCCAGACTTAAACCCAGTTGAGGATCTGTGGCAAAGCTTTAAATTTGCCGTTCAGAGGTAATCCTCAACCAATCAGCCTCAGTTTTTAGCTATTTTACCATAAGGACAATGGACAGAAACATCAGTCCCTAAATGTTTAAGGTGGTGGAGACATTACAGCCCTAAACACTTGAAGCCATAACTGCAGAGAAAGGTGGATCTACAAAGCATTGACGCACGGGGGACCAAATATATATACATTCTATACCATTCATTTTTGCTTCACAATTAGGTGCTACTTTGCATGGACAGTTTACAAAGATCTGCCCCAAAACTAAATTACAGTTTGTGGTTGTGATGTGACAAAATGTGAGAAATGTTTAGTGGCTATTAATACTTTTGCATGTAAACTTTTAGTACATCTCACTCATTTGGATATAAAACGACATTTAAATGAACCAACCAACAAATATGTAAATCAGAAGTAGAAATGAGCAAATCATTCATTTAAATGCTTTGAATAAACGTCCGCTGTGAAGGAAGTATTTCCCAGCAACATGTAAGGTCACATCTGTGTGAGACGTCGCCGGATTAATCTCAATGGATAAACAAGCAGCAAGCAGAAACACCTGGACCACAGTCTATATACACTTGACATTTAACAGTCAATAGTGTAACATTAACACTGCATTGCCTTCAGTAAGATGTGAGGCAATAATACCCATGATAAAGCATTTGTTTTGTTTCCACAAGTCTAAAAATAAACTCGCTTTAACTAATGACAGATCCATGCATGTGACTATGGAGAAAAACAACAAGTAAATCAGAAGCACATTTATGCTGCAACAAGCCTGAGCCACTGTTTCGTGCCATCTGTGTTGGCAGCCCAGTACTACTTCTGCTGGCTCACAAGCTGCCAATGTGGCGAGGCTACAGATGGATGACACACGAGCCACAACAATGCTAAACACTTCGACCTCAATAAAGCACCATTATAGTAGCGCCACAACAGATATGAGCTTCTGCTGCTTGTCTGCGAGGGGAAAGTACTGAGTCAGTGTGTCCCGCTCTGGCCTTGGGTTGCAAAGAGCTCAATGTTTTTTGAGGCATCTTTGGAATGGCTGTCATTGTGGCCATATTTGCTCCTGGCTTAAAATAGTTGCTGGAAGAGGCTGAGCACTGAAGTAAAAAGGCCTGAAAGCTGACCACAGAACTACCACGGAAGAAGGTAAAACAGGTTTGTAAAAGTACCACTTTTTAAACTGCTTCCATCCCGAAGCCAGGAGTACTGCTCCAACAATTCCTGTTATTTCATATCAAAATAGTTTTTTAAGAGGTCTAAACTGGGTTTTACATTGTGTATCCTAACAAAGAGGGAAAAACACTAATTTAGCTCTCTGAACCTGTACAG
Organism: Girardinichthys multiradiatus; assembly: GCF_021462225.1. NCBI lineage: Eukaryota > Metazoa > Chordata > Actinopteri > Cyprinodontiformes > Goodeidae > Girardinichthys > Girardinichthys multiradiatus. The sequence continues at coordinate 1,149,849 of NC_061795.1, read as the reverse complement.
GGTGCTTGTCACTGATCCTGGTCACTGATGTGTAACAGAGCTGCGAATGGAAAATAAGGATCAGATCTGCTTTTCTCTCTCTCTCACACACACACACACACACACACACACACACACACACACACACACACACACACACACACACACACACACAGGAGATCAAGTCTGGTGTGAAATGAGATGCTTGCATGGAAAAATAAGACACAAGGAGCAACACCAGAGCTGCTTGGTAGAAGGAATCCAGGGTCGCTGCTGTGATGGCGCAGCTCAAGAAACCAACCTGTAGCTTTATAACACCACAGCAATAAAACACTCAGCTTTTTACTAAATGCTTACCAACTAAATGATTAACAAACTCAAATATTTTACAGAACTTTTATTTTATTTGTTGCTCGATTCTTATTTTCAGGTTGCGCTCAGTGTGGCATTCAACAATAACGGGATTGAAATTCTGAAAGAGGGAATTAGATGAATAAAAGCTAAAGAATTGGAAAACTTAACCTGAAGAAAGTTGGATCAAACTGTGGAAAATTAAATGTACTGGTTTGACTACATGCAGATTACACTGGATACAGGGCCATGATGTTCTGTAGATCAAATGCTCCACTTTAAGGCCAACTGTACAACTGTACAACAAGGGAACAATAACCAAATAATGTGAACATGACATTTTGCTGCTGAACAATGATTCATATATGACGATATTATGTGAGTTTCAGCTTTTATGTTTGTATTGAATCTCTTCAGTGTTACTGCTGTTTTACCTGCTGACCCAGTGGCCTGGGATCCCATGCAGTGCGAACAGAGTAAACTGAAGGTGGTCGGTGGTGCCAGAAGCTTCTTTGCTGCTCCTCACCTCCACAGCCCCACCTTCATCTGTGGACTGGGCTATAGTGGGTAAGCTGAAGGATGGTGAAGGGGGGCAGAAGGAGCGCAGGTAGAGCTTGACCAGGTTGTAGACAGCCGTTGTTAGTAAGGCCATGCTCTCCTCCACAGGACTAGAGCCACCTGTCAGGGGGTCAGGATTGGGTCAGTGCGAGTCTTTAGTGATGCAAGGATAAGAATGTAATTGATGAGAATATTATTATGCCTTGCAAAAACAACCATACACCTTGAACCATTTTTTTATTATCTCAATTTGACTTTAAGGTTATAGGCAGCTCATGCAGATCATTAGGGTCCAACCCAGTCTCAAGACCTTTGCAGCATGAATGTTCAATGCATGGGACATTGCTTTCTAAGCTAACCCTGCTTTAACCTTCTCCACCGCATTTGACTTCTAAAAGGCAATTATTTGGTTCATACTGGAGTATTAAGAGTAAACGGTGCTGAATGCAAATGTCCATCATACTTTTCTTCTAGTTTGTAACAAATGTTGAAAGCATGACAAAACACAATATTTTTAATGATTTCAATGTGAAAAAGGCTCAAGGGTGTGAATACTTTGCAAGGAACTGTACAGGTCCTTCTCAAAAAATTAGCATATTGTGATAAAGTTCATTATTTTCTATAATGTAATGATGAAAATTTAACATTCATATATTTTAGATTCATTGCACACTAACTGAAATATTTCAGGTCTTTTATTGTCTTAATACGGATGATTTTGGCGTACAGCTCATGAAAACCCAAAATTTCTATCTCACAAAATTAGCATATTTCATCCAACCAATAAAAGAAAAGTGTTTTTAATACAAAAAACGTCAACCTTCAAATAATCATGTACAGTTATGCACTCAATACTTGGTCGGGAATCCTTTGGCAGAAATGACTGCTTCAATGCGGCGTGGCATGGAGGCAATCAGCCTGTGGCACTGCTGAGGTCTTATGGAGGCCCAGGATGCTTCGATAGCGGCCTTTAGCTCATCCAGAGTGTTGGGTCTTGAGTCTCTCAACGTTCTCTTCACAATATCCCACAGATTCTCTATGAGGTTCAGGTCAGGAGAGTTGGCAGGCCAATTGAGCACAGTGATACCATGGTCAGTAAACCATTTACCAGTGGTTTTGGCACTGTGAGCAGGTGCCAGGTCGTGCTGAAAAATGAAATCTTCATCTCCATAAAGCTTTTCAGCAGATGGAAGCATGAAGTGCTCCAAAATCTCCTGATAGCTAGCTGCATTGACCCTGCCCTTGATAAAACACAGTGGATCAACACCAGCAGCTGACACGGCACCCCAGACCATCACTGACTGTGGGTACTTGACACTGGACTTCTGGCATTTTGGCATTTCCTTCTCCCCAGTCTTCCTCCAGACTCTGGTACCTTGATTTCCGAATGACATGCAGAATTTGCTTTCATCCGAAAAAAGTACTTTGGACCACTGAGCAACAGTCCAGTGCTGCTTCTCTGTAGCCCAGGTCAGGTGCTTCTGCCGCTGTTTCTGGTTCAAAAGTGGCTTGACCTGGGGAATGCGGCACCTGTAGCCCATTTCCTGCACACGCCTGTGCACGGTGGCTCTGGATGTTTCTACTCCAGACTCAGTCCACTGCTTCCGCAGGTCCCCCAAGGTCTGGAATCGGCCCTTCTCCACAATCTTCCTCAGGGTCCGGTCACCTCTTCTCGTTGTGCAGCGTTTTCTGCCACACTTTTTCCTTCCCACAGACTTCCCACTGAGGTGCCTTGATACAGCACTCTGGGAACAGCCTATTCGTTCAGAAATGTCTTTCTGTGTCTTACCCTCTTGCTTGAGGGTGTCAATAGTGGCCTTCTGGACAGCAGTCAGGTCGGCAGTCTTACCCATGATTGGGGTTTTGAGTGATGAACCAGGCTGGGAGTTTTAAAGGCCTCAGGAATCTTTTGCAGGTGTTTAGAGTTAACTCGTTGATTCAGATGATTAGGTTCATAGCTCGTTTAGAGACCCTTTTAATGATATGCTAATTTTGTGAGATAGGAATTTAGGGTTTTCATGAGCTGTATGCCAAAATCATCCGTATTAAGACAATAAAAGACCTGAAATATTTCAGTTAGTGTGCAATGAATCTAAAATATATGAATGTTAAATTTTCATCATGACATTATGGAAAATAAGGAACTTTATCACAATATGCTAATATTTTGAGAAGGACCTGTATGTATGAGTGAAAAAATGTGATTGAAAACACAGCAGATACGTTTTTGGCAGCATGGGGTGATCGCAGGTTATGTGTGACTGTATGTATGCACATAACTTACTATTTGATGACTGACCAGGTGATGTTGACCCCAACTAGAAAGCAATGCATGCTGGTCTTAGAAATGACATGATCTTATCTCAACACCACCACCAAATCTGTTAGCACATGTACTTCTGAAGAGCCCACCTTAGGCGAATGTGTCCTGGCTAAATTGACCGAGTGACGTAGTCTCTTAATGGCTTCTGAAATGGACTGTGTCTCCACCTCATCTAGAGCACAGCACAGGTTCTTTACTGTCTGCACCACCCGGTCAACGTTCTTGTACTGGGTACTCTGGACAGAAGACATGGAACAAAAAAAGGTCTTAATCTGTTCCTTGCTCTAATTTAAAAGGTGCTTTTCATGGTCTTACATTGAACACATTTGGAACAAAACCAGGGTTTGATCTGGCAGAAATCCTTTTAGGTAATTTGAAAAACATGTTCTAATAATTTCACTTATTATCATTTCTTGGTATTTTTATGCAATATGCTGGTAACTGTAAGGGTGTACCGATATATAAAACTCTCAAGACAAGATGAGACACGATATTAAGTTCATGAGAACGAGACGCGATATTAATGATACTTTGAATAAAACTTTAAAGATCAGCTGATGTGGGGCACGGCGCTAGTGGTGTGGGGGTTAAGCGCGCGACCATGCGCAGAGGCTACAGTCCTCGATATGGCTGTCCTGGGTTTGAGTCACGGATCTGGCGACCTTTGCCGGATGTCTCCCCCTCCCTTTGCCCTCTTTCCTGTCTACCTGCTGTCGGAAAACCGAAACAAAATAATAATAATAATAATAAAGGCCTCTAGTGCCACAAAAAATACTAAAAGGAGATTGGATGAGGTGCAAAGGCATTTTCGGCGTTGTCTGTCCTTTCGGTATTGTCTTTGAAGGTGCTGCTGATTTAAACATGATCCTCTAGTGGTTCTGATGGTGTCTTTGCATTGTGCTAGTGTTAGACGCGGTGTACAGTAATATTTTTCTGCAGTGGTTACATTCTGTCCATGTCTTGTCTGTCACCATTTATTATTTCTCCAGGAAACCCAAAATGCTGCGAAACCAATGACTTAAGAGTAGTTGGGGCATCTTCTACTACAAATCCATTAGGAGAAGCCATTCTGACTGCAACTAGCTAGTGCTCGTGAGATAGCGGACACCTCAATGAGAAATATCGTTATGTTTTAACATCGTGAGATCTCATTAGACGAGTTGTTGTTACACCCCTAGTTAGCAGGAAGTGCAAATTAATGTTAATGTATACAAGGAACAAGAAAAAGGTTAAACTATAAATATTATGTTACAAAATCATCCTATTTTAGGTTAGAATAGGTTAGAAATTTCTATCCCTTCTCCTCAAGCTTGTACAGGGAGAACATGTACCTCATTTTCTAAGCAGATGTTGACTTGATTGTGATAGCCCTCCAAATAGTCAGCGAGACCTTGTCTGCAAAAAGATAAAGATTGTTAAACCAGTTTTCCGCATTTGCTTCCCAACCACTGAGGGACTCATGTACCTGGTGACATTCTCCCTAAAAGGCCTATCCACATGGCTAAGATGTTTCTCAAGGTCAATTCGAGAGTTGTCATCTTCTGCCTGCAACAAGAAAAATAAAAAGAGATTGGATCAAACACAACACAGAAATGAAATATTATGACAGCTCATAACTTTACCAAATGTATATTAGATTTGATCAGTGTCCAGCAGTGGGACAAGATGTTAACTTTCTTATGTTTCAGGTAACTGAAAGAGGAACTTACACTTCGGGCCAAGTCCCTCCTCATGGTGGAGTGAGACAGCAGCTGTAATGTAATCTCATTCTCCCACTTCCGGCAGTTCTGGATGTACTCATGGCTGCCTAGGCTGTGTTTACTGTAGTACAGGGTGGCAAAGACCCAGTGTTAGAGATATCACAATCCTAGAGATCCAAAGTAACAATGTGGACTCACTAACAACAGACACAGCACAGTCAACTATTCACTTGGCTGGTGTCCATTGTGATATGCTTTAATTAAACCACAGACTGTAAAAACGCTCCAATATCAGAGGTACAGTTAAGGACATGAATTAGATGACACCAGTGAGGAAAAACTGTAAGAAAACATAATGTTCCCTTGTGCTCATCACCATAATAAACCCCGGACAGAAACCACTGCTCCACAAAGCTGCATTCAGCAAGGAAGTTTAGGCTTTTTCTATGAGTGAATTTATTGTAAATTAATTTTTAACTTGAGATTTTATACCCTGAATTTATGTTTTAGGCTCTTATTTTAAAAAAGTAAGGAAGGCAGTAGGTCAGCTGAGCTGACAGTGGATCAAATCGCTCTGCAACAAAAGCAAAGGAAAATTAGAACTTGATCATTTCTCAGCTAAACAAAGACTCTTTGAAGCTGTTTCAGATTTATAAAACCTTTTTTTAGTGAAAACACAAAAAAGCGAATTTTAAATGTTTTTGTTTTTTTTTTGCATTAGGACCTTAGAATTAGACAAGAAGGTAAAATGCAACATTTAGAGAAGTCCGTGGTTCTCAATCTAAAGTAGAGGTACCACTGATGGTACTTGGGCTGCATTAAGAGATTCTCAGGACAAAATAAAGGTAATTATTTTCAAGGTACATTTGAGCAGATTAAGTGAGTATATCTAATACACATCAAGAGCTAGAACAATGATTTGTTCAAGCACACTGATCTTTGCTTAATAAGGGCAGAGGAGGAAATTTTGAGAACTCCCAGTATAAACTCAGGCGATCTGATCTGGGAACCACATTAAACTGAACTTAGATGTGCTCCGGTCCCAAGTTTAAAAGCCAGTTGGATTTGCTATATGATATGTTCTGTAACCAGACTAACTGCTATAACCAAAAAGCCTTGATTAATGATGTTTCTCTGCAGTTTGTAACATGGTCATCAAAAGAGGCTCTACAGTACTGTTTATTTGTGTCAGAAAGACTTATTAAAAAGGTCCATGTTGCCAGACTGGAGGTCTTATATGCAAGACGACCATATTGGATCATGAGGTAGGGATGGTGAGAAACCTCAGGTTATCCTATTCTGGATTTCAACTTTCTGTTCATTTTTCCTCATTTAAATTTAAACAATTTGAACTTTGGAGGAAAAAAGGACAATTACATCATATCCATGAACCTACATGGGACAACAGTGGCAACAATGGTAGGGGTTCGTCCTGTCACCGGTTCGGCTGCCGGTTGGAACCCCTCGCTCTGTCTGTCTCAGTTGTTGTGTCCTTGGGCAAGACACTTCACCAGATTTCCCTGCTGATGGTGGTCAGTGTGTGAATGGGTGGATGACTAATTGTTGTGTAAAGCGCTTGGGGTCTCTGGAGACTTAATAAAGCGCTATACAAGTGCGGGCCATTGGATGTGATTTCTTTAAATTGCTTTTTTAATGACTTAATACAACAACCTGACAAGTCCAAAGTCCTGTTTTACTACCGTTTTTAAAGTCAGTCGGGACAGTGGTAAAACTGGTACTAAATGAACAGGTACGTGTTAGAAAAGGCTTGAGAACCACTGTTCTACACGGATTATAGATTCCTAGATGGAAACCTTAAATGTAGAAGTAAAAAGACATCAAATTTAATTCTTACTTTCCCTGAAAACAGCTACAATCACATCTCAATTTGATAAACTGAATATCGTATATTGTCTTGTATGATGAGTTGGATAACACTCCTACTCACTACATTACTTATGCAGAAATTTGGCATTCTATTTAAAGTGCAAAGACCTAACATTATCTTGAGAGGGCCGGTGTTACTATGATTGTTGTTAAAATAATGATGAATTAGTAGCTGAAAAGCTTGTTTGAAAGTAGCTGAAGAAACTTGGAACTTCTTATTTAGGATTGGTGTTTAAGGTTCTGTGGTAATTGCAGAGGGACATAGTGCTGAATGTAAAGCCATTAAGAGCAGGGAAGGCATCAGGCTCTAAAGATGACTTCCACTCTATGATTGCATATTCATCCTCAACATTTGTCAGATTAAGTATGCAACATTTAACTTTGAACAGTTAAGTGAACGGTGGCCTGCTAAGGAGAGCAGCAGTTGCCATGAATCTCAGATAAAAGGCAGTGGAGGAGGTTGAAGGAAGATATAAAAAAAAACATCCACCATTTTTATTTGTACAAGACGTGGGTGGATGCCAAAATAAGAGCAATACGCTAAAAGAGATGAAAAAGAGACAGAAGGACATAAAAAACAAATAAAAACCCTGTAAATCCCCATAGGTAGATAGGTTACTTAGACTTCCAGATATGTTACAGTTGTGGAAATACTCACTTCTGCAGAACTTCCTCCCGACCACAGACTTTGAGCAAATAACTGGAGAAGTCCACCTGGTCCAGGTCATCATGAACCCAGCAGAGAGTCTGACTGATCAACAGCTCCACTGGAGAACTCACTAGAGAGTGAATAAAGGGATGAGATGTTTCAGAAACAGGAACTGAGATAAGGTGAAGGAGACAGAGGATAAAGGAGGATCTCAAATACTTGGTTATCTCAATGCCGCAGCATTTAACATTAATATTGCAAAGAACTGCTTGAACTGCAACATAAATTAGCCAATTACAAAAGTAATGTTTATATAATACCTATATTTGTTGATGTTTAATACAGTAGAAAATGTTTTAGGAGGGCATTAAGATGCTCTGGTTAGGTCAGTAGGACAGTAGAACGAAGTTGTTTTTATGTTGAGAAAGAAGCTGAAGTCAGATGAAAATATTGAATACAGTTTCTCTCAGAAGATGGATAGATTAATTCCCTGGGGTCTATTTCTGCAATGAATCCACAGGAGAAAGAGTCAAGTGAGATATTTAACTGCTTATTCCAAGTCATATTATTATTGCAACATTCGGCACCATTATCAGGTTTACCTAATATTACGCCGCCCTACCAAGGCATTAAAAAGAGTTACATTTTGTTTTAAGTCATACCTTTCCTACAATTCAAAGTCCTTTTAAGAAGATTCTAGAGAAAGTGGCCAGACGTTTCCACTACCCCCGACTTGTTCCTGCCCACTGCCTGTCAGCTGGCTTAGAGAACGCTCCTACACTTTTAATTCACTTAGAAAAAAGACAAATTGGATTGTTTAGGAATATTTTTGTTGTGAAAAACAGTTAAAGGGTGAAAACTAAAGAAGTGCCACCTGTCACCCTCATTTAAGTGACATGTTTTTCAGTTTAATTGCCAAACTGAAAGCAGCATGTCTTAAGCAGCTGACTGCGTTCTGATATACACTGCCTGGCCAAAAAAAAAGTCGCCACCAAAAAAAAAAAGGTCACACCCTCTAATATTTCGTTGAACCGCCTTTAGCTTTGATTACGGCTCCATTCGCTGTGGCTTTGTTTCGATGAGCTTCTGCAACGTCACAAGATTTATTTCCACCCAGTGCTGCATTCATTTTTCACCAAGATCTTACATTGATGACGGTAGAGTCTGACCACTGGGCTTCTCCAGCACATCCCAAAGATTCTCAATGGGGTTAAGGTCTGGACTCTGTGGTGGCCAATCCATGTGTGAGAATGATGTCTCATGCTCCCTGAACCACTCTTTCACAATTGGAGCTCGATGAATCCTGGCATTGTCATCTTGGAATATGCCCGTACCATCAGGAAAGAAAAAAACCATTGATGGAATAATCTGGTCATTCAGTATATTCAGGTAGTCAGCTGACCTCATTCTTTGAACACATACTGTTGCTGAACCCAGACCTGACCAACTGCAGCAACCCCAGATCATAGCACTGCCCTCACTGGCTGGTACAGTAGGCACCAGGCATGATGGGGGCATCACTTTACCATCCTCTCTTCTTGCCCTGATGCGCCCATCACTCTGGAACAGGGTCAATCTGGACTCATCAGACCATATGACCTTCTTCCATTGCTCCAGAGTCCAATCTTTATGCTCCTTAGCAAATTGAAGCCTTTTTTCCAGTTAGCCTCACTGATTAGTGGTTTTCTTGAGGCTATACAACTGTTCAGTCCCAATCTCTTGAGTTCCCTTCACATTGTGCGTATGGAAGGCTCTTACTTTCACTATTAAACGTAACCTGGAGTTCTACTGTTGTTTGTCTTCGATTTGATTTCACCAAATGTTTAAGTGATCGTCGATCACGATCATTCAGGATTTTTTCCCGGCCACATTTCTTCCTCAAAGACTATGGGTCCCCACTATCCTTCTAGTTTTTAATAATGTTTTGGACAGTTCTTAACTCAGTTTTGGTAGTTTCTACAATCTCCTTAGATGTTTTCTCTGCTTGATGCACGCCAATGATTTGACTTCTGAAACAGACTGAGATCTTTTCCACGACCTCAGGATGTGTCTTTCAACATGGCTGTTTAAGAAATGAGAAGCAACTCATTGCACCAGTTGGGGTTAAATAACTTGTTGCCAGCTGAAACATAATCGCCCCTGCAGTAATTATCCAATGGGAAGCTGGTACCTAGTTGCTTAGTTAAATCTAGGTAGCGACTTCCTTTTTTTGGCCAGGCAGTGTAGTTCAAGGGTAACTCGAAGAGCAGAATTGCAAAAGGTATAGTATTCTTCACAATAGGCTCATTTATTGGAAAGCTATTACTACATTTCAATTAAATTTGGTGGATGTTTGAGTCAAAATAAAAATAAAAAAATCTTACAGATAAAAATATAACAAAACATTAACAGATTATATATATTTTTAGCAGCAAAACAAAAAATAGTTTATTGCTTATAAAGCAATTAGATCATGTTATACATTGTGTATAAGATTTTTGTGTAAATAGCAAGACTATGAACCTATGACAGTCTCATATTAGTCCATGCAAAAATTAGACCAGGAAGGGATCAACATATGATGCTTTGTTTGGCTGGGTGTATAAGTTTTATCAGAAACCTATATAAACCTAGATACCTATAAACATTCCATTCATAATAGCTGAGTTGTGCCAAAAATAAGAACATAGAGTTTAAGTTGTAAAATGTTACATTTTTTTCCAGGTCTAAAATGTCCTAAAATAACATCTCTATTACTTCATAAAATCATATCAGGTTATATAAGACGAATACCTTCTATTAAAAATAAATATGTTCTCAAATAAATAGACATCACAGCAGAATGCTGAGTGATCAAACTGACTGAGGGGGTGAGAGGTCAGCGTCCATCCAGAAGAGGACTGGGTGGAGATCATAACCTGACACACTGCAGATTACTCTGCTGCTAATCCACTTGGCCAGACATGTACTATACACAAACAGAGAGAGTCTGCACCCAGAAACAATTCGGCATCTACGCTCAGGTTACTTCACAGACAAACACAGCAGAGACCACCTCTGACTCCAGCAACAACAAACCACCACCCTTCAGAGGAATGGACTTCTCTCACTACTTCAGAATCAGCGGTGGTGCTGGCAACAATACAAATGCAATACACCGGTGTTTCTAACAGAATAGTAAGGCCATGTCTAACTCTGCTAGTGTTCACGGAAGAGTGATCTACCAGGAAACTTCCTGTCTCTCACCGTGTTAATTTTTCCCACATGGTGCTGGCAGAGGAACAAAGGAACAAATATTTTAATGGCAACACAGAACATATTTGAGCCCAATCAGGAGTAAATCCACCACAACTGTTTATTAACCAGTAAAATAACTGACTTGATGGATTTCAGATTTTATGTAGTAGCTAATGAGAGAGCACATAAAGCCAGAAGTCACTCAGCACTTGGTGAGTCTACAAGGCAAACATTGGAAAGACATGAACAGGATGGCTGTAATCCCACCGTGACAAAACAAACAAAGATTTCTGCGTCTGTAGCAGCTCCTACAGGCAAACAGATGTTCAGACAGAACGAAGCAGACACGGTAACTCCTGGAATATTGATTTGGTCAGTTCAGAAGTAGAGGTCGTCGTTCATCAGTGTCAGCTGCTTTACTGTTCATGAAATTAACAACAGGCACACTAAAGGGGCAACAACGAGATGACCCCACAAACAGGAATGGTTTTCCAAGTGGAGGCCACAGATATGTTTTGTTTTTTTAAGCTTTTCAGTAGTTTTGCATTTGACCAGGGTCAGTGTCACTACTGCTAACAAGAGGCGATACCTGGACCCTACAGAGGTTGCACAGGCAGTCCAACTCCACCAGGATGGTACATCAATACATGTCGTTGCACAGGAATACAAATGAGTAGATTTTAGAGCGCAGTGGAGCTGCATTTGGTGTGGAAGCCCCCGAAACACCTTTAACCGCAGGTAAAAATTATACAGGTCCTTCTCAAAATATTAGCATATTGTGATAAAGTTCATTATTTTCCATAATGTCATGATGAAAATTTAACATTCATATATTTTAGATTCATTGCACACTAACTGAAATATTTCAGGTTTTTTATTGTCTTAATATGGATGATTTTGGCATACAGCTCATGAAAACCCAAAATTCCTATCTCACAAAATTAGCATATCATTAAAAGGGTCTCTAAACGAGCTATGAACCTAATCATCTGAATCAACGAGTTAACTCTAAACACCTGCAAAAGATTCCTGAAGCCTTTAAAACTCCCAGCCTGGTTCATCACTCAAAACCCCAATCATGGGTAAGATTGCCGACCTGACTGCTGTCCAGAAGGCCACTATTGACACCCTCAAGCAAGAGGGTAAGACACAGAAAGACATTTCTGAACCAATAGGCTGTTCCCAGAGTGCTGTATCAAGGCACCTCAGTGGGAAGTCTGTGGGAAGGAAAAAGTGTGGCAGAAAACGCTGCACAACGAGAAGAGGTGACCGGACCCTGAGGAAGATTGTGGAGAAGGGCCGATTCCAGACCTTGGTGGACCTGCGGAAGCAGTGGACTGAGTCTGGAGTAGAAACATCCAGAGCCACCGTGCACAGGCGTGTGCAGGAAATGGGCTACAGGTGCCGCATTCCCCAGGTCAAGCCACTTTTGAACCAGAAACAGCGGCAGAAGCGCCTGACCTGGGCTACAGAGAAGCAGCACTGGACTGTTGCTCAGTGGTCCAAAGTACTTTTTTCAGATGAAAGCAAATTCTGCATGTCATTCTGAAATCAAGGTGCCAGAGTCTGGAGGAAGACTGGGGAGAAGGAAATGCCAAAATGCCAGAAGTCCAGTGTCAAGTACCCACAGTCAGTGATGGTCTGGGGTGCCGTGTCAGCTGCTGGTGTTGGTCCACTGTGTTTTATCAAGGGCAGGGTCAATGCAGCTAGCTATCAGGAGATTTTGGAGCACTTCATGCTTCCATCTGCTGAAAAGCTTTATGGAGATGAAGATTTCATTTTTCAGCACGACCTGGCACCTGCTCACAGTGCCAAAACCACTGGTAAATGGTTTACTGACCATGGTATCACTGTGCTCAATTGGCCTGCCAACTCTCCTGACCTGAACCCCATAGAGAATCTGTGGGATATTGTGAAGAGAACGTTGAGAGACTCAAGACCCAACACTCTGGATGAGCTAAAGGCTGCTATTGAAGCATCCTGGGCCTCCATAAGACCTCAGCAGTGCCACAGGCTGATTGCCTCCATGCCACGCCGCTTTGAAGCAGTCATTTCTGCAAAAGGATTCCCGACCAAGTATTGAGTGCATAACTGTACATGATTATTTGAAGGTTGACGTTTTTTGTATTAAAAACACTTTTCTTTTATTGGTCGGATGAAATATGCTAATTTTGTGAGATAGGAATTTTGGGTTTTCATGAGCTGTATGCCAAAATCATCCGTATTAAGATAATAAAAGACCTGAAATATTTCAGTTAGTGTGCAATGAATCTAAAATATATGAATATTAAATTTTCATCATGACATTATGGAAAATAATGAACTTTATCACAATATGCTATTATTTTGAGAAGGACCTGTATATTGCTGGAGCCATGGACAGATGGATCAACCCGAATCATTATGAATAAACCTGAGTCCTGATTTGAGTAAAAAAAGGGTTTACATTTCCAGGTTAGAAAATCTAGGAGGAGCTTGCCTGTAATTGTCTACTTATATTTAACATAGTTCAATCAGCTGGGGAAGGGTGGGGGATTGTTAGCCCTTTGCAATATTAACTACAATTTACATGTTACATGAAACGGCTGCAGCAGATAAAAGATGATGAAATGAGAAATACAAAACAAACGGTAAGAGAAGATCAGCAGTTGTGAGAAAGAATGAATAAACTTACTATGAAGTTAAACTATTAGAAGAAGATGGAATCGTAGAAAAAAATCAGACTGAGAACCGTTCCAGTTGGACTTCTTCAATCCTTCCAATAAAGCCAGAACTGAGGCCCATTGTTTCTAAAAGAAGATGTTTGTCCTATCAGAGAAATCCAAACATCAACTATGTGGGTCAACACGCTGCTGACAACAGAGGAAAAAAACAAGTAGGAAAGGAAATGGATATCATGATGGGGAAGAGGGAAATGTAGCTAGAAAGTGACTGGGGCAGTGATAGTACAGGAGGAAAGGAGATAAACCCAGAGGGACCACAGGAATCCTGGTAGATATATTTCAGGTGTAGACTGAAGAATGTAGTAAGTATAACTCCTATGAGTTGTAGTTGTTGAACTGGCTTATTCAGAGAGAAAATTCAGAACCAGAAAGCTTTTTAATGCTAGGTCCACAGCCTTTTTGTTTTTGAAGATAAAACTCTAAAAAGGGTGGCGTTCATTTACATACAACACAGAGTTGAAATCTGCTAACTAATTAGACAACTTCTGAGGTGTATCAGAGCAGGGTTGAATGTGTATATATATATATACTGAAATGAGCTTCCTCCGTAGGGTGGCCGGGCACTCCCTTAGAGATAGGGTGAGGAGCTCGGAGTAGAGCCGCTGCTCCTCCACATCGAGAGGAGCCAGTTGAGGTGGCTCGGGCATCTATACCAGATGTCTCCTGGACACCTTCCTCGGGAGGTGTTCCAGGCACGTCCCACCGGGAGGAGGCCCAGGGGACGGCCCAGGACACGCTGGAGGTACTATGTCTCTCGGCTGGCCTGGGAACACCTTGGGCTCCCCCTGGAGGAGCTGGAGGAGGTGTCTGGGGAGAGGGATGTCTGGGCGTCTCTGCTGAGTCTGCTGCCCCCGTGACCAGGTCCCGAGATATATATATATATATATATATATATATATATATATAAATAAAAATAAACATGTATATGTAAAAGATTTAGAAACTCAAAGATCAATTTTCTTCGGCTTTACAATTGGCTCCACATTTAGTGAAAAAGTCTATGAGGCATGAATAATATAGCTATTTGTACTTCCTATAACCTGTAGTTGTTATGGAACAAGGGCCAAAGATCACCCTGGGAGTGCACTATATTCACAAACAATTAAGTTTAATCGCTGGCCAGGAAAAATGCATTTTACACAACCAAATGAAACTCAGCAGGAATGTTTAAAGGGAATCAAAATTAGAAAATAGGCTAAACTGAACTAGCCAACACAGTTGGGTTAATAAGTCTTGAGAATAAAACACTAGAGGCTGGCTTAGAGCCTTTACAGCCTTTACCATCTGACCTGTAGCTCCCAGGGGTTCAGCTCCAAACCTAAATTACTTCAAACTTAAAATTAAAGGCAACCAAACTAAGATGATGTACCATCTGTACTAGGGCTGCAGAATATTAGGAAAACATGCATGAATGTTGGTGAATGTCACAGTAATGATGTAACTTGCAAGAAATCATCAAATACATAACGGTCTTAATGTCTTTCTGCTTTGTATTAACTGACAAGCAGTCATTTTAGGCTGCATTAAGCAACAAGTGTCACAATTTCTATTACTTATATCAACTGCCTAAATGTGTGGTACTTCAATAATTGTCTAATGTCTACAGCAGTTTAAGCAGTTCTTTGTGGTATTGATATTGCGTACAATGATGTTGCGACAACCATAAATATGAATAAAATTTAAATGATATATTATTCAGGCCTAATCTGTACTTTAATTTAAGTAAACAACTTTTGTATTAGTTATCTCAAGGTCAGATACAATAGACCCAATACATGTAGAGACTAATGGTAAGAAACAGCTGCTTTGATTCTTTTAAAATGTCCTTCATATAAAATTGTCATATACACTATACCACATCTCAACATTTTGCTGTAATATGTGTACAATGTGACATCTACCCATGTTTACATCTTGCTGAACTGATTCAGACAGTAAATCAACAAAAGCACATTTTTTTTGTCATTTCTCAGATGCTTACCATCACAGGTGAAAGTTACAGGCTGCTGGGACTCTGGGATTTCAATAGAAACCTTAACAGAGCAGTTATTGTCAGGTCCACTCTCTCTCTGTGTGATGACGGGGCTGAGGACGAAGCCAGGGTTGGTTCCGATGTCGTTGTGAGAGAATGTGGAACGTAGGCTGGAACAGAAAGAAACAATCCCAGCAGAAAGAGAGTCAATGCATTTCTTTGATATTTTGGTCTTCTTGCCCAGTGGAAAGAAAAATAAAGAGGAAGCAAAGGCCAGCCAGATGTATTAATCAGATGATTTTGATTAGACTACTAGATGAATGATGGGCAGAAAGGAAAAACTGGATGGATGGGAAATGAAAACAGGAAAATGAATGTGAATACTAAAGTGCACAATGTGCAGGTCAAAGAAAATGATTTGAAATGTAACATGTCTGACCGAATATTTTTTGCTAGAATATGAAAATACCCAGAATTTTTCTCTTTTGTCCAATTTACACGTAAAAGGTTCCTCTGATTGGTAAACCATGCAAAGTGCTGGTTGAACACCCAGGTTGGGGAGATGTTGCCAGACGTCAGTGGGGCGTTGATTGAATGATCATAGTGAAAGTGCATTCTATGAGCACGGCTTCATCGTCACTCCGTCCAAACCAAATACTGTGGTGTGAAATTCTGTACCGACCCCACAGATGAACTAGACCGGAAACTTATTATCGTGTGCATTTGTACAGTTGCCTTAACTAACACACAAAGGTGAAAAGCTTTAATGGCCTAATCATTTAGTAACCATAAACTGTTTGTTAAAAAGCAACAGCTTGACCATTGCTTCCAATAATTAAGATTATTCTCTCAACTTCAAGTAAAAGAGCTGTTTGTTTTAAGCCAAAAGCTACATTGTATTACTATTATGGAAAACCCATTTTGACATGTGACATTTATACACTTCACAATACCTGAAACTCCCGATAACAAACAAATCACCAAGTTTACCTTCCAGCACACAGAGTGAGAAGAATGGTAGGAGGTCAAATAAAATCTGTATGTGTAAAGTGTGTAAAGTGCAGTGCAATGCAAAGTGTTGGATGCAGTGGAAAAACACGCCACCACTGGAATCTAGAGCAGTGGAGATGTGTTCTCTGGAGTGACAAATGGTGTCTCTGTGTCTTACAATCTAAAGTAGTCTGGGTTAGCAGTTGCCAGGAGAAAGGCACTTACCTGACAACACTGTGTCAAATACAAAGTTTAGTGCAGAGGGGATTAAGGTGGGAGCTGCTTTTCAGAAACCAAGCTGGGCCCATTAGTCCCAGTGAAATGAACTCTTAAAGCTTCATCATACCAAGACATTTTGAACAATTACATGCTCCCAACGTTTTGGAGCTGTTTGAGGATGACCACCTTAGACTCCAACATGACTGGGCACCAGTGCACAAAATGAGCTTGGTGTGGGAGAAATCGACAAACCTGTACATATTCCTGAGCACAGCTCAATAGAAAACATTTTACATAAACCCGACTGGAGACCAACAACAGTGCTTGACCTCACAAATGAACTCCAGGAAGAATGATCAAGAATTCCCATAAACACACTCCCAATACTTGTAGAAAGCCTTCCCAGATAAGCTGAAGATGAAAAAGCAGCAAAGGGTGGGATGACTTTATATTAAACCCTAAGGATTAAGAGTAGGACATCACTTAAATCCATATGTGTTTATAGATATGTGTTTGAAACCTTATGGCAATATAGTATTTATATATTCTTTGACATGCAGTAACATCCTGTCGTTCAACCGACTTATTTTCCACATTGAGCAGACAAACATTATTCCCCCCGCAGAACATAATGCAGTGAGCTTATACACCAAAGTTAAAGTTAGTGACAGCCCAGAGAGACGTTTATTGTCCTGCCAGATCTTATCTTACCTTGCCAAATCGTTACAAAACGCAACAATCTCCAGGTTCTGGGCATCCTGTTCCTCCAACAC
Source organism: Girardinichthys multiradiatus (assembly GCF_021462225.1). Lineage (NCBI taxonomy): Eukaryota > Metazoa > Chordata > Actinopteri > Cyprinodontiformes > Goodeidae > Girardinichthys > Girardinichthys multiradiatus. The sequence goes on along the minus strand of NC_061795.1, from coordinate 1,132,509 downwards.
AGCATTCTTTACAAAACCTTTCTCCTTTCCCTAAAGAAGCAAAGGAGTCACAAACAACAGAATGAGAATCATTTCCTAATGAACACGAGAACAGCTTCTTTCAAAAGAAAAAAAACATAGCAGGAAGGAAAGATAAGAGGACTGAAAGTTGACAATTTGAACTAAAATGTTTCATTTCTTGTATGCACTGAAGTATATTTATATTCTTATATTCTTTAAAAAGTTTTAAAAGTTTTGTCAGGTGCATTTAAAGATTAATGGCGGGGTAAGTTTCATTAAAAGCCCCTCAACTCTATTTATCCTACGGAGCGAGGCAACTAGTCAGTAAGAATAATGACGCGACACCAAAACAAACCCATAAATCCTTACATCTTTTGTGTTGGGGTCTCTTTTCGTGTGACACTGCCTTGGTTTAACAATGATTGGATGTGTATTAAGATTTAAATTACAGTTCTGAGAAATGTTACACAATAAGGCAGTGCCATCAAAGATACAAAAAAATAACAGAGGAAATGATTGAGATTTTTACAAATATAAAAAAAAGTTTAGGATCTGAGCAGTTTTGCCAACTCACACAGAGATTAAATCCTGAGACAGCTACCGTTGGAATTACTCTGAGAAATTCCTGGAGGCCAGCCCACAGCTGGGAAATCACAACTACTTTCTGCCTTTTACTGCTGTCTGATTGGCAGCAGCTGAGGAATGTGCTTCCTGTGGCACAGGAAATGAGGAGCGTGAGGACTCCACCCCATCCTGCTACGGGCTCTGGGTTGTCTGCAAAAGTGCTCAGTCACGGCTTGAAAATCTGTCTGACATCACCACAAATGAGGCAGAGAGAACAGTAAAGATGGAGAGGAATGGACGAAAAAGGAATGTTGATCAAAGTTTACTCCTCTTTTAGATTGTAGAGTTAACGTTTAAGGCCCATTTAAAACCAAGCTGGACAACTGGAGGCTCGCTTTACTACCAACGCATTTAGAGAACTTAAAACACAAGTACCAGCTTCTGACAATCTGATTTTTTCTGCTAAGATTTCACAAAACCTTCTCCAAATTTGGCTGATTTAGAACAAAGATCTGAGAAGTTGTATTTATTAAAAATTCAATTAAAGCTAATTTGATGGAATGGTTGAATTCAGGACAGCTTTGGTGTCTCACAGTAAGACATAGAAAGGCCTATCTTCGTTTTACACAATCGTTTTTTTTGCCAGACACCGAGCGGGAACTCAGCCTGTCTGAAGTCCTGGGAACAACTCATTTAGATTCATACGCTGACTGATCTCCCATCTTTTCTCTGCACATCCGGTATTGAGTCAAAACATTGACCGTTAGACCAGGAAACACACTGTGTAACATGAAGGAAGATTATGCCACAGCTTACTCATAGTAATTTGGATGGACAAGACATCTTATGAGCCAGTCCAAATGAGCATCTTTAAGCGTAATCAGACAATCTTGGCATCAACCAGTTAAGCATTTTTCACGCTCGATAGCATTTCTGTTCAGGTTTTGCTGTGTGACTGAATAGTTTCTTGCTTTAGACAGATGAGAGCATTCTCTCTGTATAAACACAGGTATGGGCAAGTAAGGACAGATATTAGAATCACAAAGTAAACAGCCTCAAAGCCGAATCTGAAGACATCATCGCCGTCCAAGACGAGGGAAATAGGTTTTCAAAAAGGCTATATGCTTTTTCTTGATCTTTAAAAGGGAAGCAGACTGAGGTTAGTAAACCTACTCTTCTTTGCATTATTGAAGCAGAAATATTTGCAACATTTAAGAATATTTCATAGTATAAATGGTCACCAAAATCTGTTTTAAGATTTGGCATCTTTGTGTGACGTAAAGGCTGAGGTGGCCCGGATAGTAAAGACTACCCACTGCATCTCCGCTATCAAGGGTAGTAGCCACGGAGCCAAGATTAGGACTAAATGTGAAAACAGGGGCAGCACAAGCTACTGTTCATCATGGCTGCTGTCGTAGGTTGGTTCTGTAAGGCTGATTTTATCTACCTAAGTGCACATATTCACAGGATGTAGCCTGTTTGAGCAGATGATGTCTGAAAGACCGCTGCTCTGTGAAGACGGGCATTAAACAATCCTTTGAAAAAGCTTTTAGTTTCTTCTTTGTTATATTTAGGAGAGATCCACTGCTGACGGGTTGATGTGGATTGACGCTGATGTGTTGCCGATTAGCTGCTGAGCTGGCACCAGTCTTACAGCTAAATTAGCATGTGTCTGTTCAGTGGGAGGTGATGAAGTGAACAACACGGCTCTTTAAACAACATCATTAACTTCCCTCTGCTGACCTGATTTATTCCTTCTGCTTGGTCTGGATGAATTACCGAAACTGAAAAATCAACTAATGATTTTTTGAGCTGATATGTTCTGCTGGATGAATAGGGCTACTGGTGGATAGCCTCACGTTTACAACATTGGAATTAGATTTCTACTCCATAATAAGGAGACATGGTTTGGTGTATCCCTTGCAAAGTAGTTGCCTGATCAGCTGTGCTTCTTAGTGAACTTAGTAATTAAAAAAGTGCTTCACAAACCTGCCACAACTGAACTGGTTGTGTGCTGTGGCAGCTTGACCCACCAACTTTTACATACACTAAGAAGAAATTTGTGCTACTACTTATTATAGAAATCACAAGTGCTGCAATGATACTTTTCCATCTTGCATTACATGCCTATCTGTGATTAAACTTCAAGCTCAGCAGAATAAGGACAGAAAATGAATAAGATGTTTGTGACTGTGAAAGGACAAGCTGCTACACTCGGGATGAAGAAAAAGCTTCAGGCTATTCTGCTACTCAGTCCTACTTCAATGACAGTTATCAGGTCTTTGGAACCATTAACAACAAAAGCAGCAGTTCCAGGTCAATTCGGCCTTTTCGGAAATCCTTACCCTCATTTTGTACCCACATATTGCCATTTTTTCCCCTCCTACATTTTATTTTACAAACCTTTTTGTACTGTAGCGGTATTATGGAATCAAAGTTTGAAACATTCGTTCTGGGGTGCCAGCCAGGTCTCTCTCCTGACAAATGTATTATTCAATCCAAAACCCCGCACAAGGGAAAAAAGCAAAGACATGCTCATCACCCGAAACATTGATTGAGAATAACCCAACAACCACAATTTTCATGATTTAAGGAAACAAATTAGCATTAAAAGATCAACTCTTAAATAATTAAATTCTACATTATTTTCTGAAGGCTTTGTATTCAACTACATTTCCAAATATTTGATTCTGATCCCTGTTCCGGTCATGAAATATGACAGATTATGACTCTTGATCCAACCGAAATAACAAAGCTGGCAGATATTTATCATCATAAAACCAGATTTCCTTACAGTAGACCATAGCTACATGATAGAAAATCACTTTAAACCATCGGTTGTTAAAAAGGGTAACAACTGATGCTGGGCTGGTACTAAATGTCCAGCGGCAGACTCCATTGCATATTTTCATCCCCGAAAAAGTTGGGTTTTAAAGATATTAAATGATGAAGGAGAGAAATGACCAACACCCAGCAGTTGCAAACTGTCCTATCTCAATACTAAACACAGCACCTTCTAATGGTTGTAGGTTTTATGGCATAAAATGATCAGGTATTGCTTTACTGCCAAGTATAAAGTTAGCAAATTACTGAGAGTGTGTGCTGGCTTGAAAGCAGTTGGGATGGTTTCTCGGGTAAGAGCTCCAACATGACGGAGGAATGTTCCTGAGAAAATACTCCCTTTACACTTGGAGTCATTATCTTTCTGACTGACTGAACTTCATCTCTCTATGACAGCAGGGTTCTCCTTTTTATGAGGCTTTCTGAAATCAAGCCTTTACTTTGGATGTGAGCAGCTGACTTTGTTTCTGTGTGACCAGACCACTAGTGCAAGTGTGAGGCAAGGTTTATATCACCAAATGAACAACTGATACTTCTCATATACAGCTGCACAATGCATCTGATAAACCTTCATCATCACACTATCAATGTGTGCAGTGTGGTAGCTGCAAAGGACTGCTTGGATGCAATCATTCTTGTGCAATGCATTCAATCGCTGATGCCAATAATATATTTGGCATATTTGGAGGGAATTTGCCTGAAATGTATGCCCTGATCTATATAGTTAACTATAGATTTTACTGACTGTGATGCTAAAGCTCAATGAGTCATGGGAACATTCTGAGGATGGAAAAGAAAGAAAGGTGTGAGAAAAATGTGGGTCAATCAATATCAATAGTCTTTCCAATTAGGGTTACACAATACAATCAATCGATCAATAGATAAATGTACACTTCTCATATCGTTGCATCCCTGATTACAATATTCAATAGTAATATATTTAGATTTTTTTCTAAAAATCCTGCAGACCTATTTACCTCATTTACACTTCAGTTTAAAACAATGAAAACATGGTGAGCCCGAGTAACACGAGCTACTGTCTAAGACAGCATCAAGTAAAATCACTGTGACTGTTTCAACTGGAAGCCATTAACAATCACACACTTAGTACTGAAAAACTACGGGCTCCTATACATCATTAACTCGCAGTTAACGCTTTCCTCCACCAAGAAATAAAATATTTACTGGATGATGATTTCTGCCTAACTTGAATCAAACCTCTCATTTGATGCGACTTCAGAGAAAATCTACAGTCTTATCAGATTTAGAGATGGATAAAAGGAAGGAAACATGGTTCTGTGAAAGCGGGATTTAACAGTGATGTTTAATTTTAATCTACTGGGTGTGATAAATATTATCAATTTATCCTGTTACACTTTTACTGCCAGCTACAGCAAACAGGCAGCAACATGTCTTGTGAAAAATAGTCTTTTGGCCTCTAATGAGCCAAATCAGTCCCTATTTAGGAGTCCTTGAGGTGAACGTTTAGGCCACATCTGAACAAATCCCACCAAGACATTCTTTAGATATCAGGTTCACAAGGGAGGAACAGAAAAAGGTCAACACCCTGAAAACAAAGCCACCCCCCACTGCTGAGCCATTAAAGACTGTCTAAATATCCAGCCATATTAAAAACAATTGAACAATGACCTGAAACTTTCACATCATCACAGTGTAGCGCTCTCTATTCAAGGGTTCATTTCACAGCATAAAAACTACATAGGAAATGCTGAGGGATGTTTTACCAGAAAGCTCTGACAGGATATTAACCCTAATGGCTTTTGGAGAGGCAGCAGCTCATGGCAGCCAAACCTTTTGACAGCATTAAAAAGGAACATTTCCCAAGCAATGCTTATACAAAGCTAGGCTAAAACGAAAGAGCCTGGAACAAACTTTAGAGTCTGTATCAGGGGAACCAACTCAGAGCTACTTCTTCTTACAATAGGGAAGTGTCTGATGGCCATCTAAATCACCCTTCCTGTGATAAACTGAAATCTGTGACTACAAAATGTGGTTCAATAGACAAATGGATGATGAAACACTGTTAAATACATTTTTCTTGATTTACTACGTGCTCTAGTGTGGACAATACTTGCTTTGTCAAGTCGCACAACACTCCCGTTGTCTCCCGGCACATAAAAAACTCAAAGTTTATCAGACAGTATGTCATTCTTTAGGTGAGTCATATTGGACAAGAATCAATGCAACATCCTCTAACCGCCGCATCATCCGTAACACTGCATTTGCCCACTGGAAGAACATTTAGTGAGAATCCATTAAGGTGTAGCTATTCACATTTGTGCATAGTGTGCAATTAAACTAAGATAAAAGAAAATGGGACATAGTCTGAAGTGTGGAGGCGTTGTTAAAAAGCTTCTGAAGGTCTTGAAGTGTGCGGGGGAGGACTAGATCTGTCTGTGGTATGTAAAATAAAAAAAAACGTACAGTGCATCTTGACATACTGCAGGTTTCAGTTTCTCTCTCACAAACACTTGAACAACACACACCGAGATAAAATGGGTAATCTCAGATGAAATCAGTCTGTAAGACATTCAGAAGGAGCAGCACACAGGTGCACATATGCTCAACCGAACCTGACATTAACTCAGCGTGTGCTTCTTAAGGTGTTACCTCAAATAACAGCAGTCACACTGGGTATAATAGAGATTACATTATTGAAAAGGAGAAGCTGATAAATTTAGCTGTAGTAATTTGACTCTACAGAATGTATTACATTATCAAGTTCAGTTAAAAACTATTTATGTATCCAGCTGAATGAAGTATTATAAAGCTGCCTCGTTTTAACCCAGACATGGCAGTGTTTAGCAATGCATGACGTTCAGGGCTGCTTTAAACATTTTTTAAATAAAAACATTAAAAGAAAGGTTTGAGGCGTTGGCTGCTTGACTGACAAGACAACTTCAGTCAACCAATGAGGCGTGACGCCGGAGCTCAAAATAAAGGTATTTGTTTGACTGCAGATCATCGTCAACTCAAGCTTTACCTAAAGGTGACAGGAGTAAATGATGGAGGAGCTGGGGAAAGGCAACAAAGATTTAGGGAAAGAAACATTTACACGGTGTAAAGTCAAACAGAAAAAGAGGATGAGGGGGGGGGGGGTGAAAGTGGGGATCAAGATATTTATGTGATTAACTTAAGTTCATCTGCTTTGTTTTGCATCCTGCTGCCTAAGCCAGCTTCCCCTTATAGTCCATTTCTCCCAACATCCTCCAAGTTTGGTAACTTCAGTTATTGTCATACGTCATAGCAAACAAAAATGTACTAGGAAGATAAGCAAAAAGAAATGCCTCGAGGAATTCCTGGTGATTCAAAGCTTTCCCCAGAAAAAGCAAAAAAAAACTACGAGACTCAAAATAAATACATACAAGATTGTTGTGATATGACGGAGTTAGAAAGTAGAATTCATATAGTTTTACAACATATCAGTTCAGCTTGCATCACAGCAACAGAGGTAAAAAACTAAGTACACCCTCACTGTTATCTATTAAACAAACATAAAGCCAGATTAAAAAAGCTGGTGGAAAAAGTGGACACACCCCTTGATGCATACAAACAAAACACCATAATTTAAAGAGTGTGCAGTTTCACTTTACTATGACTATTAGATATTTTTTGTTCTGTTGGTTTCTTAAGATTATTCAGGGGCTGTTTTCTTGTATCAAGATTGTTAAAAGCTATCTTTTCAAACCTGCTCAAAGTTTCCCACAGTTTAAAGTCCATTTGGTGAGATGTCGGAAAAATAGTGGAAGTGATCGATTTTTCTCTGGCTCTGTGGAGCAGAGAGCAATGCCCCTCCCACACCCTTTGTTGTGCACTGCCAGTCAGCTGGCTGAGAGGAGGCTCCTAAGCTTCCCCTCACTTAGAGGAAAAAAACATATCTGGCCACTTAGAATAAAACAGCCTACTGCAGGCTTCCCACCTTAGCAGCCAGACTAACCAGCTAGTAAAAGTTTGCTATAGTTGTGTTCCTACATAAAGAGCAGAATAGCAAAAAGGTCTATTATGTTCAAGAGGAAAACTTACTTTAACAGTAAAACTAAATATGCTTATTAGGCCCGAGCAGCAAAGCGCTGCGAAGGCCTATTGTAATCGCTCTGTTTATTCGGCCCGAGCAGGAAAACTGCAAGGGCCTATTGTAATCGCTCAAATTCTTATTATTATTATTCCGGGGACTTTTGGCGGGGCAATATGGGGACTTTGCCATGCCCCAAAACTCACCAAACTTCACCCAAAATTGTCCCCCGCGTAAAATATTTGTTCCTTAATGTTGTTGTCAGTGGGCGTGCCCAAACCACTTAGCCACGCCCCCAAACGTGAGATAGGCCAAACCGTAAGTCATAGAGATCTGAAATTTGGCACAATGCTAGACCTCCTCAAACCAACAAAAAAAAGTATCTTGGGGGTATGCCCTAAAATGCACAGGAAGTCGGCCATTTTGGGTCAAAGGCCCATTTTTTGGCTGTTTTTCACTTTTAGTCACCTCTAACTTTAACGAACTCGTCCTAGGGATTTTGACCTATCGCCTTCATATTTGGCCAATATGCTGATAAGGCATGGGGGATTAAAAGTAATCAAAATCCTGAGTTTTCGGCCATGTTTAGGGGGCGTGGCCGGGACACGAACTTGGCGTTCGCGCCCAAACTAAAAATATGCAATAACTTTCCCAAAAAAAAGCAAAATCACATGAAAGTTGCCATGATGGAGGACCTTCAGGTTCGCGACGATCCTATGGGGTCATATGCTGACATCAAAGCCACGCCCCCTGAGAACCAGAAGTCACGTTTTTCACTTGGAAAGGTGCCTCTGACCCTCTTGACCCAATCCACTTGAAAGTGTGTCAGAAGACAGATAACTAGTGGGTCTAACTTCGTTTGAGGCACAGTGACTTTTCATAAAAGGGCGTGGCGGTGGAGCGAAGTCAGACGTCACGCCATAGCCATACGTTTGGCTCTAATTTCCACATAGATCATCTGATCTGCACCAAATTCAATGTGATTGATCCTTGTCCAGTCCCCAACAGAGATCTGATGACATATTCGGTGGGCGTGGCCTAATTCGTCCACAGCGCCCCCTAGAAAATTACAAATAATCAGCCCCAAGTCATGCTTTCACTGAGGATTGTGAAATTTGGTACACATATGTATCTTCTCAGGACCTACAAAAAGGTCTCTTGGAGCATTGGTCCAAACCCCACAGGAAGTCGGCCATTTTGGATTGAACTTGCCATTTTGACCCAGTTTTGCCCGTTTCTAGCCCGCATATCTGAGCGAACTCCTCCTACAGCTTTTGACTTAGAGACTTGAAAATCACTCAGTTTACTCTTAAGGGATTGGGGATCAAAAGTTATCAAAAGCTTTTGGATACATGAAAGCGTGTGGGCGTGGCCACGCCTCAAAATATGACAACTCGCCATAAAACACTACATTGATATAGCTCCTACAAGGAAAGTCACAGACACATGAAACCTTCTGGGATTGATCTGCCTCTAGGCCTCAACAATATTCACTGATCAGATGCTGACATCATCAAAGCCCCGCCCCCTGAGAACAGGAAGTAGCAAGTTTTCCTTTAGACAGTCATTGTTTGATGTTCTTCACCTTATCAATGTTAAACTGTCCCAAGTAACACATAACATGATGCTCTTAGACAGTCGCCAGTACTTACTGCTTTAGCTGGAGAGTGTGGCTATATGGCATGACGTATTATGATGTCACGCCAAGGCCATACGTTTGCCTCTAAATTACACATGCATGGTCCGATTCACTCCAAAATAAATATAGTTCATCTTTGTCAACCCCCAAACAGCTCTATTGGATTACATTGGAATTTGGATGAACAGCACCCCCTAGGACACTTCAATGGCTATATCTCCCTCATACATCATCGGATCCACATGAAATGTAGTATACATGATTATGACTTAATGATGGACATGTTGACACAGTCAATTGATGATGTCGTTTTAGTCCCACCCACAAACAAACAACTGAGTGCAGCTTCCATCTGGAAGGTCTGATTTACTCCAAATTTTGAATGCTTTTTGCCAGACCGAAACTCTGCATGACCGAAGATCATTTGACCTGTTGCTCAAAGTGCCACCTACTGGCGACGTGTTGAAGTGATGCCGTGTCATCGTATGTGGCATGTAGGAGGCAATGCCAGGCTCCCGCGGTCGCTGCGCTGAGGTGCGAGGGCCTTCAACGCTGCTTGCAGCTTTAATTATTATTCTGGCGACAAATGAATCGCCTATTTGGCGGCTTTAACATATCCAAAAACTCACCAAACTTTACCCAAAATTGTCACCCTAGTGAAATTTTAAGTCTTTAATGTCGCCATAAGTGGGCGTGACCAAACCCCTTAGCCACGCCCCCAAACGTGAGATAGCCCGAACCGTAAGTCGTACAGATCTGAAAGTTGGCACACTGCTAGAGCTCCTCAAACCAAGATAAAAAGTCTCTTGGGGGTATGCCCTAAAACGCACAGGAAGTCGGCCATTTTGGGTCAAAGGCCAATTTTTGCCCATTTTTTACTTTTACTCACCTCGAACTTTAACGAACTCCTCCTAGGGATTTTGAGCTATCAGCTTCATATTTGGTCAATGTGGAGTTGAGGCACGGGGGATTAAAAGTTATCAAAATTGTGACTTTCGTGTATGTTGAATGGGCGTGGCCGGGGCATGAACTTGGCGTTCGCGCCGAAAGTGAAAAATTGCAATTACTTTACCAAAAAAATTACAAATCACACCAAAGTTGGTATGAAGGACAGCCTTCGGGTTCCCGACGATCCTATGGGGTCATATGCTGACATCATCAAAGCCACGCCCCCTCAGAACCGGAAGTCACTTTTTTCAATTGGAAAGGTGCCTCTATGACCCTCTTGACCCAATCCACTTGAAAGTGTGTCAGAAGACAGATAACTAGTGGGTCTAATTTCGTTTGAGGCACAGTGACTTTTCATAAAAGGGCGTGGCGGTGGAGCGAAGTCAGACGTCACGCCATAGCCATACGTTTGGCTCTAATTTCCACATAGATCATCTGATCTGCACCAAATTCCATGTGATTGAACCTACTCCAGTCCCCAACAGAGATCTGATGACATATTCGGTGGGCGTGGCCTAATTCATACACAGCACCCCCTAGAAAATTTTTAAAAATCAGCCCCAATCCATGCTTTGACCGAGGAATCTGAAATTTGGTACACATATGTAACTTCTCAGGACCTACAAAAAAGTCTATTGGAGCATTGGTCCAACCCCCAGAGGAAGTCGGCCATTTTGGATTGAAGTTGCCATTTTTACCCTGTTTTGGGCGTTTCTAACCCGCATATCTGAGCGAACTCCTCCTACAGCTTTTGACTTAGAGACTTCAAAATAACTCAGTATACTCTTAAGGGATTGGGGATCAAAAGTTATCAAAAGCTTTTTGATACACGATAGCGTGTGGGCGTGGCCATGACTCAAAATATGACTTCTCACCATAAAAGACAAAATTGATATAGCTCCTACAAGGAAAGTCACAGACACATGCAACTTTCTTGGATTGATCTGCCTCTATGCTTGAACAATATTCACTGGTCAGATGCTGACATCATCGAAGACCCGCCCCCTGATAACAGGAAGTGTCACGTTTTCCTTTACAGAGTCAATGTGTGATGTTCTTTACCTAATCAACGTGAAACTGTCCCAAGTAACAGATAACATGATGGTCTTAGACAGTCGCCAGTACTGACTGCTTTAGTTGGACGGAGTTAATATGATGGCGTGGCGAATTCTGATGTCACACCACAGCCATACGTTTGGCTCTAAATTTCACATGGATTATCTGATTCACTCCAAAATAAATATGGCTGATATTTCTCAGTCCCCAAACACCTCTATTGGATTACATTGGAATTTGGATCAACAGCGCCCCCTAGGACACTTCAAGGGCTATATCTCCCTCATACATCATCAGATCCACATGAAATGTAGTATACATGATCATGACTTAATGATGGACATGTTGACACAGTCAATTGATGATGTTGTTTTAGCCCCATCCACAAACAAACAAGTGAGTGCAGCTTCCATCTGGAAGGTGCGATTTACTCCAAATTTTGAATGCTTTTTGCCAGACTCAAACTCTGCATGACCGAAGATCATTTGACATTTTGCCCACAGTGCCACCTACTGGCGATGCGTTGAAGTGAAGCGGTGTCATCGTGTGTGGCGTGTAGGAGGCGATGCCAGGGTCCCGCGGTGGCTGCACAGGCCATGCGGTGCTTGGCTGTGAGGGCCGCACAGTGCTGCTTGCAGCTTTAATTCTAAATTATTACTTAAGTCTGTTTATTAAAAAATACTAATATTTCTGCCTGTCGTGGCGGCAATCCCAGAACCCGGTGGTGGACACCGGCAGTAAGGGATGCTGTTAAGCTGAAGAAGGAGTCCTATCGGCTGTGGTTGGCTTGTGGGACTCCTGAGGCGGCTGACGGGTACCGTGAGGCCAAGCGTGCTGCGGCCCGGGCTGTGGCAGAGGCAAAAACTCGGGCCTGGGAAGAGTTCGGTGAGGCCATGGAGAAGGACTACCGGTTGGCCTCGAAGCGATTCTGGCAAACCGTCCGGCGCCTCAGGAGGGGGAAGCAGTGCTTTGCCAACACTGTTTATAGTGGGGGCGGGAGACTGCTGACCTCGACTGAGGACATTATCGGGCGGTGGAAGGAGTACTTCGAGGATCTCCTCAATCCTGCCATCACGCATTCCGTGGTGGAAACAGAGGCTGGGGACTCGGGGTTGGACTCTTTCATCACCCAGGCTGAAGTCACCGAGGTGGTTAAAAAGCTCCGCGGTGGCAAGGCTTCGGGGGTGGATGAGATCCGCCCTGAGTACCTCAAGTGTCTGGATGTTGTAGGGCTGTCATGGTTGACACGCCTCTTCAACATTGCGTGGCGGTCGGGGACAGTGCCTCTGGACTGGCAGACTGGGGTGGTGGTCCCCCTTTATAAGAAGGGGGACCGGAGGGTGTGTTCCAACTACAGGGGGATCACACTCCTCAGCCTCCCTGGTAAGGCCTACGCCAGGGTATTGGAGAGGAGAGTCCGACCGATAGTCGAACCTTGGCTTCAGGAGGAACAGTGTGGTTTTCGTCCCAGCCGTGGAACACTGGACCAGCTCTATACCCTCTACAGGGTGCTCGAGGGTTCATGGGAGTTTGCCCAACCGGTTCACATGTGTTTTGTGGACCTGGAGAAGGCATTCGACTGTGTCCCTCGTGATGCCCTGTGGGGGGTGCTCCAGGAGTATGGAATCGGGGGCCCTTTATTAGGGGCCATCCGGTCCCTGTACGAGTGGAGCAGGAGTTTGGTCCGCATTGCCGGCACTAAGTCGGACCTGTTCCCAGTGCATGTTGGACTCCGGCAGGGCTGCCCATTGTCGCCGGTCCTGTTCATAACTTTTATGGACAGGATTTCTAGACGCAGCCAAGGGCCGGAGGGGGTCTGGTTTGGGGACCAGTGGATTTCGTCTCTTCTTTTTGCGGATGACGTGGTCCTGCTGGCCCCCTCTAGCCAAGACCTACAGCATGCACTGGGGCGGTTCGCAGCCGAGTGTGAAGCGGCTGGGATGAGGATCAGCTCCTCCAAGTCCGAGGCCATGGTACTCGACCGGAAAAGGGTGGCTTGTCCTCTTCAGGTTGGAGGGGAGTTCCTGCCTCAAGTGGAGGAGTTCAAGTATCTCGGGGTCTTGTTCACGAGTGAGGGAAGAATGGAGCGGGAGATTGACAGACGGATCGGTGCAGCTGCCACAGTAATGGGGGCGCTGTGCCGGTCCATTGTGGTGAAGATAGAGCTGAGCCGAAAAGCAAAGCTCTCAATTTACTGGTCGGTCTACGTTCCTACCCTCACCTATGGCCATGAACTTTGGGTCATGACCGAAAGAACGAGATCACGGATACAAGCGGCTGAAATGAGCTTCCTCCGTAGGGTGGCCGGGCACTCCCTTAGAGATAGGGTGAGGAGCTCGGCCATCCAGGAGGAGCTCGGAGTAGAGCCACTGCTCCTCAACATCGAGAGGAGCCAGTTGAGGTGGCTCGGGCATCTATACCGGATGCCTCCTGGACGCCTTCCTCGGGAGGTGTTCCAGGCACGTCCCACCGGGAGGAGGCCCAGGGGATGGCCCAGGACACGCTGGAGGGACTATGTCTATCGGCTGGCCTGGGAACGCCTTGGGCTCCCCCTGGAGGAGCTGGAGGAGGTGTCTGGAGAGAGGGACGTCTGGGCGTCTCTGTTGAGTCTGCTGCCCCCGCGACCCGGTCCTGGATAAGCGGAAGACGACGAACGAACGAACGAACTAATATAATAGCATAAATGAAATTATTATAACAAATACTTTAAATCACGTTACTTTTTTTGCAACACTAGGAGAAAAATTACCCATAAAAATTAAAGAAACAAAATAAAAACTATAAATCGGTATCAGATTGTTCTTTTGGCTTTGTTCCTATTCTTTTAAGCTACTGCCTCAAGATTTGTAGGCAAAAAGTATCAAAGAAAACATTATTCTCATTAAACAGATAGATATATGGGCATATTTGCATAAGAAAATCAAGTAATGACTGCTCAAAATGCCACTTATTTTAAAACATCTCTGAGATCTTACATCTCATGAGAGCTGGGTTAAAATAGTAAGACATAAGGGCGATCCGTCAGCCCCTGCTGTAGGGTGCAGGGGGCCTGTGCAGGCTTGTTCCTGTTTAGAACAACTGGGCCATCAGCAGAAGGAACAAGGGGAGCAAGCAAACACACACACCACCATGACCTGCCAAACATAAAGACTGCAGACAGATGGAGACTGAAAGAGTGAGGGTGGAGTTAAAAAGGCTCAAACTGCACAACATTAGTAGCTTTACCAACAAACACAAGCAAATCTAGACATAAAATATGGGCAAGGGTAAACAAGCACTGATTTATCATTTCAAGTATAAAGACATTCCTCGACCCTGGAGTACTCACTAGGTAGTAAACACTGGACAAGCTGCCTTTGAGAAAAGAAAAACTAAATCTGCAGAGTCCTCAATGTGAGTATGAGTGAGACATTATCACTGGCAATGGCCGTCTTACTTTACACAGCGATATTTAAAAGTGCACAGTTTCATGATATTTTATTTTTTTGCAGCTGTGTAACGTACACTGGTGGAAAGCTAATTAGCATCGTGGTGTGAGAACGTGAAACAGTCTTTGGTCTGGACAAATCGACTGACAACGAGCAGGAAGTAGGCGTAATGACAAGGGAAAACACCCTCACAAAATGCAAAACTAAACTGCTCTAAAAGGCTGAAAATCAAAAGCAATGAAAAAGTATATTTTCATCAGTCTACATATCTTTGTATCTAATGCTCTGTGAGAGCTAATAGTCTCATAAAAAATGGTAATACGTGATGGTAACCTAGCTGCCAGGTACTGAGCGAAAGGGTCAGTTTAGAATAACCAGCCTCTATATTTAGTTGTACTGTTAAAGTAAGCTTTCCTGTTGCACATAATAGACCTTTCTTCTTTTGTGCTCTTTATGTAATACCAAAACTATAATAAGCTTTTATTGGCTGGTTATTGGTCTGTCTGCTCAAGCGACTGGTCTCAGCATATTTGCAGAGCTTTCTTTGCCTTAGCTCAGATAGCTGCCACATTGACAGATGTCAGAACTTCATCACTTGTCCTAAATATCAAAAACCTACAGCAGATCACTGAAGTGTACCTGCTTCCCTCAACAGAGCTTGTTGAAACTAAAAATAAATACTGAGAATAGTGGAAGTAAACAGTTGGTCAGACATACACTGTCTCTGTTAGTTTAGCTATTTAAAACACATCCACATCACATAGTGTGAGCGAACGTAAACAGTCTACCACTTCACAACAGACCGTTCAGATGTTAGAAGACTTTTTGTTCAGCCATATAACTTCCCTTTCTATGTGGACTTATTGTTAGTAAAACTTATCGGCCGAATCAATCCATCGAACAAGTTGGGATTCGTCAGTCGGCTCTAGCACCGCATAAAACTGAGCAAGCTTTAAAGTTTTGCGCCAGACTAGAATTTGTGCAGCATCGTTGAAGATGCAATGCTCTTGTGCTTTCCACGTCTCATTGTTATTTAAAGAAAGATCCTGGTATAACCACGATCAGCTGATCTGCCGACTCAGCGGATCTGGAAAACTGATACAACCGACGTAACTGCACATAGGAACATGGACACCATTTAGCTGAACAAAACAGAATTAACAATGGTCTGTTGTGAAATAGTAGACTTCTAATACTCGCAAACGTAGGGTTACATCTCACCAATGTGAAGGTTTTCCGTTTCAGCTTTTTTAAATCGCTTCAGTCAGCTAAAACGACAGCGTACGTCTCACCAGCTGTTAGCTTCCACCACTCAGATGATTTATTTTTATTTTTAACAAACTCACAGTGATATATTTATTACAACAGGTAACAGAACTATTATAGATAATAACTTCATAGAACCTGACTACAAAAAATTAAGACTAACCTTTTAAACTGCTTAGTATTAAGATCCTTTTGATTCAGTTTCATCATTCAGTCTTCTTGAGTTCACACCTGCCTTTAACCACATTGGATCTGATTTTAATCTATATAAAATCATAATTTTATATGGAGATTAAAAAGATTTAAAGCAATCTGATAGTACAACAGATATCAGTCAGGAAAAGGATAGAAAAAGATCCACACCTTTTCCCACAACTGGAGAAAATATGGGAAATCAGTGACGTTTCAAAAACTGGATGTTTCTCCAAATGTGATTAAACCACAAAAAAGAATCTGGCTCACTGCAATACTGAAGGACCTGCAGCATTTTCTAGCAAATACGCATGGTGTTCCACAGGTGAATAGAATTTCCTATATTATCTATATGTCTGGAATACAGTTGGAAGAGACTTTTTCTTCCACAGACAACATCCAGATCTGTCTAATTAAGACCTTGTGGGAGAGCGTGAAGAAATCAAACTTGAATCTTTGGGACATTTCTCCCAAAAAAAGAACCACTGAGCATCAATGAGATAACAAAATACCCTATGTTAAATATAGCATCATGATCAGGAGTTGATTTTACTTTAGACTGAACTGGGGATTGTTTTTAAAAGGTGGTGGAAATTTTTTAAAAACACAACTTCCAAATACAAGTTGGTGCTGACCCGAAATCCTCAAGTGGCTGCTAAAACATGGATTTAGTTTTTTAGCATCCCACACAGAACTGGCCAGAGTCCAAAATTAAATATAAGAAAATGTATGTTTTTATTTGAACGGGGCTGTGAACAAGAAATGTCCTGAGCATGTAATAGATTTAGAGAACTCTAGCAAGCTAGAGTGTTGAATTATTACTAAGTCAAGGTGTGGTGTGCTGATAAACTGCTACCAAAGAAGACTGAAATTAAATCAAAAAACCCTTCAAAAGAGTATCAGTGTGCAAACATATTTTTATTTACATAATTGGGTTTTTAGTGGTTGAATTGTACAGGATATATCTCAAACTACAGGTGCATTTTAACATGAGTACCCACACATTGAGATCCACCTTACCTTTAGATTTTTCCTGTCTCATAACTCAACAATTAATTTATTAAAACAGTAGGTACCAAAGCACTTGCAGGTACTAAACTTGAGTAAAGAAAGTAATTAGGTTTGATCATGTTTCTCTAACTCTTCCCTGACTACAAAAGAACATAAGAATCGCACCTGCACTAAAAAACTGCCTTGAACTTAGGTGAAACGGCCAGTTCTTTGTCAGAACTGTAAACAGCCAAAGTTGATTACCAATATCTCAGCTTTGTGTGCACTTACCTGATTGCTTGGTTTCTGCTGGGAAGACATCCCTGGGTTATTGAGCGAGTGGCTCCTAGTAACAGGTGCCCCGGTTGAAGCTCTCCTCTGCTGTATACGAACGGTTTGTGAAGGTTTCCCCTGCAAAGTGGGGCTACTGCTGCAACCAACATTGTTCCCTTCTGTTTCAAGAACGGCATCCCAAGGATCCCCAGCAGAAACCCCTGGTACAATCTGTGCATCACTTCCTGGCACAACGGATGCTTCCTCATTCTCAGCTTTATGTTTTGTAAGTGGGTCCAGATCCAGCCACTCAAAGCGGCTGATGTTGGAAGATTCTACAGCGGCTGCCTGTTGAGGAGGTGGATTTGGTGCCAATGAGGCTGGGCTCACTTGTGAAGAATCCACGTCAGTGCCGGAGGATCTACCGTTCTTCAAGTATTCTGAGGTGCTTGCAATCTTGTCAAACAGTTTGGCCATTTCGGGGTCCACGGTTGGTTTTGGGAAAACTAAGGCTGCGGGAGCCTGGATGGGAGGTAAAGTCATGAAGGGTGGCTGCTGAGGCGGAAGGGCCATGAATGATGGCATGGGTGGAGTGAAACCATTTTGAAATGAGCCTGGTTTGGGAAACGGAGCTGAAGAGTAGAGTGTGCTGGGTTGGTGGGTTGGAGTGCTCACACTAGAATTAGATTGAGTGCTCAGAACTGATGTCCACTGATTGCTCTGGAAAGGAGAGGAGCTACAGGCATTTCCACCAGGGTAAGAGGCACTGAGGTTAAATCCCAGCAATGCTGAGGGGCAGGATGCTTTGCTGTTAACGCCAAAGTTTTCATCAAGTAGGAGTTTCTCAAGCTCCTCATTAGTCAGCTTGTCCACATCAATATCCTTGAACTTGTCCCCCTCTGCCTGTTTCTTGGTTTCTGGGAAGACAATGAGGTCCTTGTCAGGTGTACTAGCAAAAGGCAAAGGCTGAGCAGCAGTGGGATTGGTGAACTTTGATGGTTTCAAGGAAGATGAGGGGGTTAAAACTGAAACCGTATGTCTCTTCTCCCGTTTCAATTTAGCCAATGCCTCTTCTTCCATGCGGAGGGCTTCCTCCTTACCCACAACATCCTTTGGCTTGGGGACATCCATCTTGAATCCATTACCATTATGTGTCTGGGCCATTCTGTCAGGTGGAGGGAGCCATGAGTATGACAACTTTTACGTCAGTGTGGCCGAAAAGGACGCGTTGCAAAGATTTAAATACCTAAAAAAGAAGAAAAACATAAATAAATGACCCGTATAGAAATGGTAAAACTTATTCAAAACAAGAAAAAAGAAATAAAGGATCAAGTAAACAGCTATGTCAAACGTCTACCTAGAGATTTACTACTCAGCCAAGTGGTTGATATCCAATCGTGTGTGTAGGAAATCATAGGGTGTAAAACAAGGTTTTCTATTATTAAAAAAAAAAAGACAGGTTACAGAGTTCACATTTTAAACCTACTTTAGCATCGTATATTAGCATGGCTAGAATAACTAAAAAAGCACTCCTCGTGTGTTCCTTTGAGTGTGCAGAAAACCATTCAATACTAAACAGCCAATTTCTATGTGCATCTTAAGCTCCTTTCACATGATGTTTGTTGCATGATCTACATGTGTTCTTCGCATCAGCTTAATGGTCTCGACATGAAATAGGGGGGTTAAAGTCAACCCACCAATGTCACACACCTCAAGACTGCGAAACAAGTGTGACGCAGTGACGACTCAAAGCAGGCAGCATCAGTGCCAGAGCCACCAAATTATTCTCATGTATCCATCTGTTTGGGGATAAACATTGCTCAACAGCATGAGGCAGAAAAAGACATGTTGAGGATGGCGCTAAAGGCATTTAGACAAAATGCAAGAGCAACGCGATACACAGCTCTGCTAGATGTCAAGGAAATCCCTAACACATCTTTATTCATGCTGCTCAAGTCTATGCTGTAAGCGAGAAGTCACACCCCTTTTATTCTGCAACTCCAGCAGCACGCACTGAGAGCAAACATCTCGGCAGATCAACTTGTATTCAATTCAATTCAAAAATACTTTATTATTCCCAAAGGGAAATAAAATGTTGTTGTAGCTCATATTATGAAGGTTTCCTCAAAGAGCCGTTGTAGATGTTGATGGCTGTGGGCAGGAAGGATCTCCTGTAGCGCTCCGTCTTACAGCAGATCTGAAGAAGCCTCTGACTGAAGACACTCTGTTGTTGTAGGACAGTCTCATGAAGAGGATGCTCAGGGTTCTCCATAATGTTCTTCATTTTATGAAGAATCCTTCTTTCCACAATGATCTCCAGAGGTTCCAGAGGAGTCCCCACAACAGAACCAGCCTTCTTTATCAGCTTGTTGAGCTTTTTTAAGTCCCTGGCTCTGATGCTGCTTCCCCAGCAGATGATGGTAGAAGAGATCAGACTCTCCACAACAGACTTATAGAAGATCTGCAGCATCTTGCTGCAAACACCAAAGGATCTAAGCTTCCTCAAGAAGTACAGTCTACTCTGTCCCTTCTTGTAGATGGCTTCACAGTTGCATCTCCACTCTAGTCTGTTGTCCAGGTGAACACCGAGGTATTTATACTCCTCCACCACCTCCACTTTTTCCCCAATGATGGAAATAGCGTTTGACCTGTTCCTCTTTCTCTTAAAATCTACAATCATCTCCTTTGTTTTGTTTTTTTTACCTTCAAGATAATTGTTTCTACACCATGCCACAAAGCGGTCCACCAGTTCTCTGTACTGTTTCTTGTCCATATGATGCAAAATCACAAAGGGATCTATAATTGGGGTAAGGGGGGTTATTGTGGAACAGTGACCTAAAACAGGTTTCTAATGCTAACTGCTAAGCCACAGCAAGGCTTTATAAATGATCAATGCTTTGTTGCTCTTAGCGCATTTTAATTGCTTATTGACCAACTGCAATTTGTCACATATGCTACTTGGCATCAGCTTGCTTTGAAAATCCCTTGGCATCATGTGGGTCAGACCACTCAGATCAGTATCCATTACTTTCACAGGTACTTCACAAGAAACTATACTTTCTTCATGTTTCCTTTAATCTCAGAAGGTACACATTGCACCCGGGGTGCCTGCATACCACAGATGACTAAATAAAACAATGACAAGGCTATTAATGAGAAGACAACTGACTCGTCACAATTACTCAAATATTTGTTAGTTTACAAATCTACAAGTTGTTTTTAAAAACAATTGTTTTATTATTAGTAAATTATTTTTTACATAAATTGTGAAAAAGACAGGGCTCTGTTCCTTCCATGCAACGAAAAATAGATGACACATTCACCATTCTAGCAATAATAATCCAAACAAACTTTTCTCAGATTGTATGGTGGCTCTAGATGACACAGCACGTCCTCAAAGCAACCATTCATCGAACGATCGCAGCGCAGGGGTTGAGTGAGTTCCTTCTCTCCCCAGGCATCAGGGGCCTCTGCTGAGCTTCCCCTCCCATTGTGGTGGAGAAGTCCGGCTGTGCCGGGACTCGGGCTCGCCCAACACTATTGTGCAGCTAAGGAATTTGTCATGCTGAAAAGTTCCCCCAAAATGCGTGGATTGCTGTGGGTAGTTTGGTATTGAGGATCAGTGCATCATGGATGGATCAACCTGTTACAATTCCAGTTTTGCCACTTTCAGCACAGACATTCAATTGAGATGAAATCCCCCAAACTCTGGTAACGTCCTAAAAATCATACCAAGCAATGCTTAAACCCACTTAGAGACAGTAAGAGATATTTTTGTGTCTTATTTTGCCAAAAATTAAGTTTTACAGAATATGTCTACAGAGAACAAAGACTAATACTAAAAACTCTTCCACTTCTCTGCGTTCTAATTACTTTAATTTAAAACAAGAAACCAACAATTATTCATATAATGGCAAAAACAAGAATTTTATCAGTAACATTTATTTCTTGTCCCTTTTGATTTAGAAAATAATCAACTACATTTAGAATTTTTAAACTACTTGTTTCCCAAAATATTACACTGATATATTTTACCATACTTAGGGAAAACTGAAATAAGCAGAGCCAGCTGAGCCTTAGTACACAGCAACAGGTATGGGAGGGGCAATGATCCAGTATTCTATGCTCTATACAGCCAGAGAAAACTCTGGACCTTAACGCACTGTTTCTGGCATCTCTTCGAAAGGACCTTTAACCCTAGGAACTTGGGTTATCATTATAATGATACAAAAACATTTATCATTTTAAGATACTCATTTATTGCACATGTTACGCCAGCAGCGCTGCAATAACAGAGACACTGAGCCCCTCCCCTCCCTGCAGCCTTACCTGACCAAAACAATGAGCTCCAGCTGGAACTTTAAACTCTGCTAACATGGCGAGAGCACCCAGTAAACAATTACACAAGTGTCTCTCTTTAGCCGACAAGGCAAACACAAAAATGTTGTTCAGAGGTACTTTGCCTATAAGGCAGATGGACAGGGAACACACGAAATGTTAAAAGATGCTACATGCTAGCTGTGTTAATGCTACAAGCTAATGCTATGACACTGATGTTTGTGAGCAACTTAAAAAAGGCCAATAAAGGTCCTGTATCTGCAACAGTGAAGTAGTAAAACTCCCGGACAACATAAGCAATTGCTACCTGTTTAAATATTAGCTCCATGAACAACGCAACGGTTTTGTTCTGTCAGTCTGAGATCCCCCCGTCGAGACGTGAACCACGCAATTCTCCATTCTACTAAGGTATGAATTAACGCAGGAAAATGTTCATCATTTAGTAGCTGACTGAGCTGTCAGTCAGCTACTAAATAGCGAAGCAACGAAACAAACCCGTGCACCCCCCACCCATCGAGTTGTAAAGCAATCAGAGTCCAATTTGGCTGATAACAACACAGGTAAACACTAATAAATGGTGGAGCCAGACTGAAGCTTACAACTGGAGCAGAAGAAAAGTAGGAATCTGTAGAAACCTCCCCTGGTGCTGTAATTGATAACTAAAAATATTTAGTAAACTTTTCAGAAACACAGTAACTGTACAGGGCTGCTGAATATATCTGCAGGACCAGATCCTTGTTTACACTGTGAAAATGTGTTTTTTATAAGCCAGATCCATGTTTGTTTTGAAACACAATTTATTTCAGTTTGTAACAATCCTTTCCATGTACTTCAGTAGTAAAATATACTTGTATTAACAGCAAATTCACAGGTAAA
Source organism: Girardinichthys multiradiatus (assembly GCF_021462225.1). Lineage (NCBI taxonomy): Eukaryota > Metazoa > Chordata > Actinopteri > Cyprinodontiformes > Goodeidae > Girardinichthys > Girardinichthys multiradiatus. Next base: position 1,110,065 of record NC_061795.1, on the reverse strand, counting down.
TGGAAGCACACAGTGGCGCCCTAATGATACGCAATTATAGGAAAATTAATTGCATGACAGAATTTAAGATATATACTTAAAGAATAATAACATGTAATGATTACACAGCTTTGCCAAACAGGGAAGTGACACTTTTAGACATGTCCCTTAGTTGTTTTGACCTAATGAATGAAGTTAAAATATTGTCATATTTTAATTAATCATATTTTTGCTCTTAATTAGAAAGAACCATGTGACTAAAAAAAAAATGTTCAGTTTAGTTTGTTTATAGTAACAACTCCCAAACGTTGTCTTGAGTGTCATGGACGTGGTATGGAATATAGTATGGAGTAATTTCCTTAGTATAGGTAGTGAGTTTGAAATGTTTGTATCGTGACAACCCTTGTAGAACCAGTAAGAAAGAAAATTACAGTGGCCTTGAAATGGTAACTTTTTAACAGCACATTGCACCTTGATGACAGTAACCAGCAGGTGCAAAGAGTGGTAGGTACATTGTGGGAATGTAAAGAGAAGATTAAGGAATATGTGGGTTAATATCAAATAATATGGCCACCATAGTATTAAAATAATATTGATGTTGCAGGTTTTCCTAATTTTCAGAACTTCTTTAAAAGCTTTGACAAATCGCCTTATTTGATGAAACAATAAATCTAGTGTTCACTCTTAATAAAACATTTACAACAATTTGTTCAGTGTGTTTTCTAATATATGGAAAGTTCATACACATCTGAGTATGAATAAACACAAGAAAGTTTAAAAACCTCATATCTGCAAAAGTATTTAGTTCTGGTTCAACCGGGTTTGAATGCTGGACAGCGTGATGTACACTATGTGACTGCAAATCTGTTTCCCGAGGCTGTAAAAACAAAAGTGCAGATGTTAGCACTATATTTTGCAGCAGATCAGAGTACAGCCGAAGATCCTTAAAGAGGGAAATATGTAACCAAGCCATACAGCATTTACAGGTTTGGAAGATCTCAATAAATAGAACACTGAAAATCTTCAACTACCTTTTATGGCAGGGCTGTTGATCTGTGCAAAAGATTGAAATTGTAAATATAAAGATGAATAAAAACTGACATAATGTGGCTGTGTAGGCTGAACACATAACCAAACAGAAGTGAAACAATAATGCCTCCATTTTTACAATTTTCTTTCCTTCAGAAGGACATAAAATGAAAGAAAACCACCTAGAGAGCGCATTAAATACCCCAAAGCAGCTCTTATCTAGTTTCCATTACAGCTGCTTTTAAAGGAAACTTTCATTTTCCTTTTGTATTATCAAGGGAAAAAAGCCTGTAAGAAATGTAATACAGATAAAAAATCAGTTTAAATACGTTTGTCGTGAAGTAATGAGCAGTTAAAGTTACAGAATACAAACACGGTACCGATTGTTGGATCAGTTAACTTCGCTCCTCTGTCCCTTGACACAAAGTAAGGTTCTGTGTCTACATCATATGATCTTTGTTTGGGGGGTTTTGCTTTGTTGACATCTTTACAAACAGAACTGGGTCGCTGTTAGCATGACGCAATTTCAATTCATAGTAAAAGCTGAACTTCGTGAATTAGCTCAGATAGCCACTTTTTGCTACTTTTGGTAGCCGCTTTAAGGGAACTCCAACTTTAGAGGTTCTCCGAGGCTAGCTGCTAAACCAGCTGGACCAGGAGCAGCAAACATCATGTTTAAACAAACATCACTGACTTGACCCAGACAACCACGGCTTTAAGCACTCTTCCTACCACTAAGTGACAACGGTTAAATCATTTAAAAGTACTCGGGCAATTGCCAGCTTTGGTCCTGCCAACTAACAAGGAAGAAGTGCAGGTTTCTCTAACGGGAAGCAGGAACACACGACGATGGCACAACGGCTAACATCACACATCTACAAACTTCAACTTTTTCTGAGACCTGCTGTAAAAAAAAAAAATGTTTGTTTCTCACCTTTCAGCGGTCCGGTGTTTGGAGCCATTTTTTCTGCAGCCTGCATTTTTCCATCCACTTGCACAAAGTAGACGTCAGTTCCTGTTGAGTTGGTCGGCGTAGTCGACCGACTTCTGGATGGAAGTCTGGAAAGCAGCGTTTCTGCTCCAACAAGTTACATAGATATACAGCGCCACCCCATGGACAACAGCAGCTACTGCATCGGTGGCCGACGCATGTGCGCAAAAAGTCAGATTGGAGAAGTAAATAGTAAGTAAATAGTAAGTAAATAGTAAGTAAATAGTAAGTAAATAGTAAGTAAATAGTAAGTAAATAGTAAGTAAATAGTAAGTAGTTACAATAACTTGAATAATGGTATTTCTAGGAGGAGTTTTACTACACCTTACTTCGTTCTTTTGCCTGAGGAATATTATTTTGATATAATGCTACTCTTATTTGAGTACTATCTCTGGCAAATTTACCCACCTCTAGTTATTTCACTGAATGAAGAACAAGCATGTTTTAATCAAAAATGCACCAGACACAGACACACACCCACAGTTTGTGTTGTTAAAGTGAGACTTATTGTTTGTGCACAAGCTTTACTGTTCTAACGACAATTTCTATCTGCTGAGCCTGCTGTGCCATTTGGAGGTCAAGTAAGTGGGAAATGTACGTTTTTTCTTGCTAATTGTTTTTTGTTTTATAATGATGTTATTCATGCATACTCATTTTGTTTTAATAATAAAAATAATGCTTTTTATTTTAAGGCGCCTTTCAAGTCACTTAAGGTCACCGATCAAGAAAAGATACAAAAACAATAAAAGAGATAAACAATAAAACTATATAAGAGCAATTAACAACAACATGAAAACAATTATTGGTATAAATAATGAGAATAAACAGAATAAACAAGTTTAAAGAAGCGAATTTTGAGATCAGATTTAAATGAGGACAGAGACAGAGAACAGAGAGAGATCCAAAGATGGAGGGCCTTGAGGGAGAATCCTCTGGACCCTCCTGTTGTCAGGCAGGCAGGAGGTATAACAAGAAGGAAGGATGCGGAAGTGTTCCAGAGGGTGTGTTATAACAAAGAAGATCAGTGATGTAAAGAGGTGCCAAGTAATTGAGAGCTTCAAAAATGAAAAGTCTTGTAATCTTGCATTTGATAGGTAACCAGTTAAGATGTTTAAGGATAGGAGAGATGTGTTTTATACAGGGGGTTCTAGCAATGATCCGAGCTCTGTGTAGATAGGAAGACCTAAAAGAAGGGAGTTACAGTAATCTAATCGAGAAGTGACAATTGCATTTACGAGGACAGCTGTTCTGGTGGTTGTAAGAGGTGGACGGAGACGGCTGATGTGTCAAAGGTGGAAATATGCTGACCGAGTGATGGTATTGACATGTGACTCAAAAGATAAAGTGCTTCTGGAGAAGGCTTACACCCAGACTCTTAGCTTGAGGGGAGGGAGAAACTGTGGAATCATCAAGCAATTGTGAAACTGTTATATTTGGTTAAAGTGGACTTGGTGCCAACAAAGAGAAATTCAGTTTTCTTGGGGTTCAGTTTGATTATTTAATATCACAAAGGCAGTCCGAAAGCAAGGATGCTGAATGGGTGGTGTTGGGCTTAACGGAGAGGTAGAGCATAGCAATGAAATCGAACGCCAAATCTTCTGAGAACGAGACCAAGTGGAAGAAGAAGATACAAGGAAGAAGATGACTAATTCTTTATTATACCAAAATTTGCACATCAATTCATATTCCCCCCCCCACCCCCCACAGTCTTAAAACATGCCTGTCAAGGTAACTGGTTACTCTAAATTGTAATCACCCTTAGGAATGAATGTGTGGGCACTGTTGTTGTCCTCTTTATCTCTGTGTTACCCTGTGACAGACTGGTGACCTGTCCAGGGTGTACCTAGCCTCTCCCTTTATTATCTGTAAGCCATAATCATCTAAATTACTTGAGTTGAATCTTTACAATATACGTGTTATGCCATCTGAAGTGAGTGACAAAAAATATTTTACTTTCTCACCATATATTCAAGTTTTTGGAGATCTGTCATCTACCTGTATTTGGAATTGCAGTATACACAGGTAGAAATTATAGTATTTAATGTAACAGTCATATAACATGTGTCCATGTGTGCACAACATAGCAATTAATACACAGTGCACATATTTCAAATTTAGGAAAAAATCATGTTGGTCCGACAGAGGAGAATCTTCAATCAAGACTTCTTTTAGTGAGGTGATCCCTTAACCAGATATGCTAAAAGTTGCACTGATAATGGTAATTTTCAGTAAAATACACCTGACAAAGGTTTTCATTTAGTTGGTGACGTAATCAAGCTGGAGATTGAAATGGACCACGCTCTCGAGAGATTTGTAAACCGCGCCACGGTGTGAACAGAAGTGCTAGTGTCAAAGTTCCCCGTATTTAAATATTTATTCTATGTGCTTACAGAGCATTTAAAATGCACCATATCAAAACTGATCACAATTCAGTCAGCAAAAGGAGAACTGTCATTTGTTTAAATACATGTGTAGTTAATTTATAGTTAAGGCTTAGTGAGAAACATTTTTATTGTTGTGTTGATTCTGCTGATTATGGATCTAGGTTATATCTAACTCTAGTAGATGTAACCAAGATCCATGGTAGTAAATGAAACCCTACTCCAGAAAATATATCTGATCAGAGGCAGTTTTTGCATGGATGGTACCCTTCTTTGGGCACCCCATAAGTTGGAATAGGTAGAGTGTAGATTCCATCAGTCCAGACCTGACCAGAGATTTTCATGCTCATCACAATCTCAAGTTGCCCAAATACCGAAAAAATAAAATAGAAAATGCTCTGTTTTGTGGGTTTCCCAAACAGAATAAATGTTTCACAAATCGCTATGAGTGTTTTAAAGAATCTCTGTTCAGGTATCCTTGGAAGGCTGAGGCTCAAGGGCAAGAGTAATAGTGTTCTGGTCAGAATGTTGCGGGTTTGATCCCAGCTTGCTCCTCTTCCACATGTTGATGTGCCTTTGGATGAGTTAAATGAACCCCAAAGACCACTGTGTATCACTGTATGTTTGAGAATGGAGGTGGGTGAAAGAGTGTTAGAATGCTTTGAATTATCAATATGATTGGAAAAGTGTTAGATAAATTCAGTCTAAATTCCATTTAAATCAGCAAATACAGCCAGATTGCTACATAACAGTCAAATACCCCTTTAATTTAGTGCTGGTCAGAATCCTCAAATCTGATTCCCACCAAAGAGCTGGTGTGTCAGCAGGTCAAGAGTTTTTTTTAATATTCGTGCCCCTCCATGCGATGCCACCCTGGGTGGTGAGCCGTATTGCCAGTGTGGTCAGTTTTTAAAACATACATTTCAGTGGAATTATTTTAAACATTTTCCATTTGGATTTTGTATGCACCTTGCAACATACAGTTATTTGTAATAAGATAATAACGAAATAAACAATCGTTTTTTGTTTTTTTTTGCAGACACCATAGTTCGTGTGTTTCAGCACTATATTTTTCCCATGTTTTTTTTTTTTTCTTTTTCGGATTAAACCTTTAAGAATAGCTCTGCCATACAGCTCTGGGAGGAGCTGCTGCAGGTGCACAAAGCTTGCATTTCCCCCCAACTCCAACTACGACATTGTTCGCACTAAAATACAAGCAACTTTTTATCATCTACTAGTAGCTTTGCATCAAATGTAAACTCACCACTAAGACCAGGGATCATATCGTGAAACTGTAACTTCTTGCTGACACCGCCTCCGTCTGGGGTTGTCTGAACGCCACGTACAGTTTGGATCAACTCACCTTAAGCCACCGTTAGAGTGGGAGACCCTGTGAGTGGCAGGTGCAACATCCAATCAGCTCCCAACGCGACAGTTTTACAAAGAAAGTGGACTTTGTCCGTCCAATGGGTACGTAGGGGGGCGGGGCGTTACCATGGTAAATGCGACCTCTTTGTTTAGGTTGTAGCTACCTGAGGCGGTAGATAGATGACGGCTGTCAACAGGCTCCGATGAATGTTGGCTTCGTTGACCGAAGAACATTTAACGGTGGAGAAGAATAAGAAGAGGAACTAGAAGTGACGTGTTTGAAGAGTAAGTCTTACCTGACATAAAAGGCCATTTATCAGTTAACCATTCGGCTTGTTCTGTAGCTTTTCCACGACTTGGGTAATATGAATTAACATATTACCTACATGATTCTAATAAAATAACTATTTATTTAGCTTGGCATGTCTGTTAGATGCATTGAGTATCAGTGACAGATCTGCTGCCTTTATGTAAATGAAATGTTTCGACCGTTTCAAAATAAGCGTCTTGTGTCTTAATCCAGTAATCACGTGTGTTGCTCGGTGTCTTTCTTGGGGCAGTTTGTTTAAAGATCAAGACTAACTTGCACAACATGATCCCACATTTCATCTCTAAGTCAATTAGCCTCTTCCTAATTAGCAATGATGAGTAAATGAAGGTGCTGTCCTCCGTTAGGATAAAGCACCTTGTTGCTCCCACTCTGACAACACAGTGGCCCTTTCAAGATTTCATTGTTTTCCAGCCACAGATTTCAGTAGATTTGATGTGATAAACCAATGCAAAGTAACATAGTATTGTGAAGTAGAAAGAAAACCATACATTGTTTTATAAAAATCTGTGAAGGTGCTGCATGCATTTGTATTGATTTGCCTTGATCCACTTACAGCTGCAAGTATTTTTAGTTATAACGATGAGAGCTTTGCACATCTACAATTGGACATTTTTTCCATTCTTTTTTTTGCCAAATATCTCAAGCTTAGACTTCATGGAAAGTGTTTCTTCCAGCATTCCAGTGTGTTAAGCTTTATCCATGTTCCCATCAACATTGATCAGCTTCTCTGTTCCTGCTCAGGAAAAGTATGTCCAAAGCCTTCGCCATTATAGTCATGATGTCATGCCGACTAAAGTCTTTTGCACACAGGTCAAAATGATTATTTTGTTCTCTGATCAGAACACCTCCATTCACATGTTTGCTCTGTCCTCTATATGGCTTGTGGTAAAGTTTAAATGGGACTCTCTTATTCGACAAAGGCCAGATTTGTGCACGACAGATAGCTGTCCATTCAAAGGAGTCTTGTTACTGAGCTGTGGATCTCTACAGCTCCACCAGAGTTACCATGGGCCTATTGGCTGTTACTGACTAATGCTCTCCTTGCCTGGCCTGTCCGTTTGGGTGGATAGCCATGTTTTGCTAGGTTTGCAGTTCTGCCAAACTCTATTTTTGGATGATGGAACATATCGCAGAGCTCTGTGAGATGTTCAGAGATTGAAATTTGGGTAATTTTGGGTCTTCCCGTTGCAGCCCAATGTTTGAACCCAACATTGTTCCATTTGGTTATTGTTTTATAACCAAACCCTGCTTCACATGTCTCCACAGCTTTCTCCCTGACCTGTCCCATGTGTTCCTTGGTCTTCACAATGTTGTTTTTTCCCTGTTTTCCTGTGCAGAACATCTGCATTTCTACTGAGATTAAATTACACATAACTGGATTCAATTTACTGATTAGGTGAATCCTGAAAGCATTTGGTTACACTATATTTTATTTAGGGGGTGTCAGAGTAAAGGGGGTTAGATAGAAATGCATGCCACAGTTGAAACATTTTGAAAATTGTGTATTATTTTAATGCCACCTACCAATTATGTGCTACTTTGTGTTGGTCTATTACATAAAATCCTAATATATTGAAGATTATGCGTAGTTGACAGAATGGGAAAAAGTACAACGAGTATGATGTTTTTTTTTATTTTTATTGTTTTGCAGGCACTTCCTAACAGAAGCACAAGCATTATGTAAAATACACCATATTGCAATTTTATTCTAACTCCCCCCTCTCCCCATTTCTTTCTTTTTTGTACCTAGATGATGAGGAGTAAAGCCTTGGCCCGATTCGGGCTGGTGCTGCTCAGTTTGTGGTTGTGTATCCACTCAGTGCCTATCAGTGTGGAGAAGGCCAAAGACAAGCCAGAGGTGGAGGAGCTGGAACCACCCCAGAGTGCTGTGAGTCAGCAGCATCTTGGCAAATGCAGGGATATAGTATTTAATAAGAGGTCTAACAGCAGAATTCAGCTCACACATAAAACCTGTCTGGGTTTGCCGTGTCAGACAGATACAAATTACACTTAACGGTGGGGAAAAGGCTGATGGAAAAACAAACAGCTGCAAAAACAGAAAAAAAGCTTTAGCAGTCATTAGTCAGTGGTAAATGAGCAAGAAGATATTTTAATTATGACCCTAATTAGCGTCAGGCTTCCAAATAATTGTGAGCCATGTTCTGTTTGTCAGGACACCGACCTGCACTATGACCGCTACCTCAGGGAAGTCATTGAGTATCTCGAGAAAGACCCCCACTTTAGAGAAAAGCTGAAAAATGCCAACATGGACGACATCAAGGTACACACTCACTTAGAAAACCGAACAATTGAGCTATCTGTTTATTTGCACATGCTCTTTAATTTAAACATTGCTGTGGGGACTCTTTGTTTGCAGCAAGGGAAACTTTCCAAAGAGTTGGACTTTGTTCAACACAATTTTCGAACGAAGCTGGACGAGCTGAAGAGGGAGGAGATGAACAGACTGCGGCTGCTAATCAAAGCCAAACACGACGTTCAGGAAGGGAACAGTGAGTAGAGGGTGTCCGTTAGTGCTGCATCACGGGCTAGATCTGGGCTTTTTAATATTGCACCACATGTTCCGTAATACAAGTCAGAGGTTTGTTCATCCTCAAATGCAAGATGTGACTCAAGATGCAGAAGCTATGTATTTCTACAGTGCCTTGCAAAAGCATTAGTACTCCCTTAAACTATTTAACGTTTTGTCCCGTTGCAACCCGAAAAATCTGTGGGAAAGAAAACCCAGCATGAATTGTTTTAGTATTAATTATTATTTAAGTATGGTCAAAGATTAGATATAGTGGGTTAAAGTCATATTTCACACATTAATTGTCATGTATTCTTATTTGACTTTACTTTTTATTTATTTCTATCCAGGGAACACATTGGACCATCAGGCCCTGCTGAAACAGTTCGAGCACCTCAACCACATGAACCCACACACTTTTGAAGTGGAGGACCTGGATCGCCTTATCCAATCGGTATACACACAGGCATTAACACACATGTTTGCATTTCTACCCATATTAGGACTTTGTATTGACTTCCATTCATTTAAATACTTGGTTTAGTGTAAGAGTTAGACTTGGACATAAATACAGACTATTCCTAACCTTAACAAAACCTAATTCCCATCAAACCTCTAAACCCAACCCCACTACATTAGGACCAGGCTTTGGTCCCCGTATGCCTTATCGGTCATTGGAAGGTAGGTAAATATGCCAAAAAAGGTCCTTAATAGATGACATAAACGAGCACACACACACATTTTATGCCTTCCTGTCTGTACAGGGACTTTGCATTGACTTCTGTTCATTTTTATTGCCTAGCATCATAGTCCTACACCTAACTCAAAAACAGCACTGCTCCTTATGTGGCCCAGGCTTTTTGTCCCATAAGGAGCAGTGGGTCCTCACAACACAGTACATGGTGGGAAAATGGGCCTTGCATTGTAGGAAACTGTGCTAGAACACACACACACACACACACACACACACACATTCCACTTGTGCACCATCACTACATCAGTACTTCAGTTTTTTGATGGAGATGTTGTCCTGGTACTTATACAGCATGTTACCACATCTGAGTCATGACTGTAATTAAAGTGAACATGGCTTGGCTTATGTTATTACTAGAACTGGTGCTGCTGGTCCAAAAGAGAGGTGTCAGACATCTAGAATTACTCCTGTGTTGACTATCTCACCTGTTCCATTTGGTTCATTTTAAATGTTGTAACTCGAAGCTGTATTTGGAGAGGGCAGGCTTTCTAAAAGTAAAATCCTTGGTTTTTAAAGAGCAAAACTTTAAAAATAATGAGGATGTTGCCTCACAGTTTACAGTTGAAGGCTGAGCAGTTTCAGAAACTTACCCAGTTTTAACTGAACGCAAGGAACATTTCAGATATGCAGGGCCTTTAAAAAGATGTTAACGGTTAAGTGAGTGGCTGGAATATTTACATTTGTTTTTTTTATCTTAAAATGTAAAATAATATTTTTTGAAATATGGTTTATAACCAGGATGTATGTTGCCAAGTTACTTATTTTATATTGGGACGGTGGTGGCTCAGTGGTGAAGAGCTGCTGCTGTTGACAAATTGTAAGGTATTTTAAAAATCCAAATTTAAACTTTTAGAGTATCTAAACTTTAGCCATTACTCTTTGCCAAAAATGGGAGCATATGTAAGCATCAATTTTGAAGTTTTGTCACAAATTAAATTCAGGTCATTCAAACACGTCTATGATTCGATTCAAACCAGTTCGTTGTAGCTTTCGCTGTAAGTTTAGGGTCCTAGTCCTAGTAGTGGGTGAACCTTTGCTCCAGTCTCAACGATTTTGCTTCCTCTTTTTTTCAATATTCCTCTGTATGAAGCTCCATTCATCAGCTCCAACTAGGTTTCTGTCCTTGCTGAGGAAAATCATATCCACAGCATGATACTGCCACCACATTGCTCCACCATGGGAATGGTTTGTTCTGGGTTATGTGCAGTGTTAATTTTCTAACACCCTTAGAGTTTTGCATGCAGACCAAAAAGTTAAACTGTTGTCTCTGACCAGAGCATCTCTTTTTTTGTGTTTGCTGTGTTTTGTTATCTTGAGACGCACTGCAAAAGAAAGTTGTGGTGACTTTGTTTCAAAAATGTCTTTCCTCTTATGATTTCTCCAGAAAAGGCCAGGTTTGTGGAGTGCTGACTAACAGTTGTCCTGTATAACAGATGCTCCCACCTTTAGCTGTGGATCTCTGCAGATCCTCCAGAGTTATCATGGGCCGTTTCTTTTTGCTGCTTCTCTGAATAACGTTCCCCTTCCCTGCTGTATCTATTCTGGTCGGTTTCCAATTGTACCATAGTTTTTTTTTTTTCTTTTACAGAAACAAAGTATGGTACAAAGTGCTCTATGGGATTTTAAAAGTTTTGAATTATGTTTTGTAACTTAAACCTGCTTTAAGCTTCTTCCACAAACTTATCCCTGACCTTCCTGGTGGGTCTTTCAGATTTGTTAGTTTGTTCACTAATAGCTCGCATTTTATTTCGAGGTACAAGAAATAAAGGGCGCTAATTACAAATGTATGGAACTCTTTTTATTTAATTCATTAAAAAAATGTAAAACCATTTATCAGTTACTCACCACTTTGTGTTGGTCTGTCAGATAAAGTCCCAATGAAATAAACGTAAGTCTGTAGTTGTGACAAGACAAAATGGGTTACGTTTCAAATTGTATGAATACTTCTGCAAGGCAATGTAACAATCAGCTCTTTTTAGCATTTTTAAGCATTATATTCAAGGACTCTAATAATATTTAGCACTTACAGCTCAAGCTTGTGTGTGTTGAAGTTGTCAGTTGTACACAAAGTGCTTTATACAGCATTTCTTTCTGATCAAATTATGCTTGAATCATAGCAGAGTTGCCATGCAGAGTGTTTTTGCATGCCACTGTGAGGAGGTTGGGTTTCAGTGTTTTTCTAGGGAACTCTAGTATCAGCAGTCTACTTTATGTCCGTCTTGGACACCTGAGCCACAGTTGCCTATCGCTGTTTGTGTTCAAACAAAGGTCTAACATGACTGTTTTAAAAGACTTTCCCATTCAGCGTTACAAGGTCAAGGAGCATGTCATAATATTATCTGATATAATAGTCAGTACCTGAAAATCCCCACTTTGACTTTTTGAATATGTCTGTGCTAAACAGTTTGAGCCAATAAACACATTTTTCTTTTCTGAATATTTTAGGCAACAAAGGATTTGGAGAACTACGACAAGGACCGCCACGAGGAGTTCAAGAGGTACGAGATGATGAAGGAGCACGAGAAGAGGGAGCGCTTGAAAACGATGAAGGAGGATGACCGGAGGAAGGAGGAGCAGCACTATGAAGAGATGAAGACAAAGCATGCCAACCATCCCAAAATTAACCACCCCGTAAGTATCCCACATAAATGCAAGTCTTTAAACGTGCATATTTAAAAGTATTGGAACATAAAGTACAGTAGGAAGAATCTTGTGCTAGCACCATGTCTGCTGTGAAGCTAAACTTGTTGGATTTGGCTCTGTCAAAGCAAACAGTGTATACCTCATTCACTTTATCATTAATCCATCTGCTTCTGTCATCAGCAAACACAAGCAACCAAAGTTCATTGGAAGCCCTGCTCATCTGTGCCCTCCTGTCTGTTTTCTTTATTTTCCTAATGTGTTATACAGCCTTGATTCATACTTTAACGTTTATGTAGCTTAACACACATCAAATATATACTTTCAACTAGTATTTGGATGTAGGTCCGTTAGACAGTTTCATAGAAACTACATGCTGTTTGTTACACATTAACAAGGTCCTTGGATGATTGTGCTTGTTTGTTTTTTCTTATCAAGACTCATGGAGTTCATTTAAATTGCTTGGTTTTCTAGTACAACCTAGCTTTTAATATCAATAGGGATGAAATAGGGGGAATTTCAGAAAGTTCATGTTAGCCAGATTTATTCATTTCAAAAGCAGTTTTGATATGTTTGGGATCATTATCCTGTTGCAACAACCATCTGTGTCCAGGTTTCAACCATCTAGCTGTTGATTTGAGGTGAAGTTGAAGACCTTTGGGGGTACCAGTAACACTGGCAACAACACAGATTGCCACCATAATGCTAACACCCTTATGCTTGTCAGTTAATAGTGTTTTTAGCTTTAAAAGGCTCACCGTGATTCCTCTAAACAAAGGTTAAGTCACTGAGACAAAAAAAAAACCAATTCGACCATTAAATGGTTCTCCAAAATCCACTTAGCTTGTCGATGTGGGCAGCTGCAAATTTCACTGTAGCTTTCTTGTTCAGTCCATGGTGATATACTATTGACAGACACTGTTGTGTTCCAGCTTCTTTAGGTTTTTCTAAGCATCTATCCTTGGTGGTTCCTGAGTTGTTCTTGGACATTCAAATAAATGTCCTTTCATCTGAGGGGGACTGTTCAGACCAGATGGCTGAAACATGAACACGAGAATGATCCCCAACACGCATCAAAATGGTTCAGGCTTGTATGAAGCTGGCTAACATTAGGCTTCTAGAATGGCCCTGACCTCAACCATATCGAACATTTATGGATGCTTATGGTTAAAAGCAGAGTCCATGGCAGGAAATAAGCCGATTTTAAATGTTAAGTTGAAGGATCGAATACCCAGGCTGAATTATGCCAGGACCTTGTTGATGGCTGCTGTCTCTATCACTGGCTTAAAGAACCAAATCAACCAAAAATTAGTGGGGGGCTATATATCTATTTGAGCCTCTGTATTTACAGCAGCAGCCAGACTTTACATTTAATGCCCTTCTTCAAATCAGCTCCAGATCATTAATGAGCAAAATAGGTCAGAACATATGAAGCAAAATTAGTCCGTTTCTTTAGCTAAAAATTAAGGAATTTTATGTAAATGTCTTCAAAATAAAATGCAAAATGAAGAAGTCCTTCTTAAGTTTATAGCTTGATTAATACACAGCGAAGAACAAAATAAGTTTTGATACCTGTACAAGGGTGAGCGTGACTGTGTCAGGAGGGTTTATTGAAAGCAAACCCAGTCGTTTTAAGCTAGTGCTCCGTGTGTTCAGGGCAGTGAGGACCAGCTGAAAGAGGTGTGGCAGGAGGCAGACGGCTTGGACCCAGAAGACTTTGATCCCAAAACCTTTTTCAAAATGCATGGTAACCCCAGATTCTAAATGTATTTCAGCATGCAACAATGGCTATTTCTGCTGTAATTTGGACATCTTTCAATTTCATATTTATCAGAACTGCATCTGTACAGCCTACAATTATTAGCATGGATGAATTACTTCTAATTCTTGTCTTCTGTGTTGCAGACAGCAATGGAGATGGCTTCTTTGACGAAAGTGAGCTGGAAGCTCTCTTTACCAAAGAGGTACCGTTGTGATGTTTTAGGACAATATTTAAACCAGGAAGCCTTTGTTACAACATTTGTATGTTTCTTTAAGCTGGAGAAGGTGTACAACCCTGCGAATGAAGAGGACGATATGGTGGAGATGGAGGAAGAGAGGCTGAGGATGAGAGAGCATGTCATGAATGAGGTCAGCATGAGCAGCTAAACAGATACAGCATGGAGTCTCCGTCCTACTTGTTAATGCAGCGCTGATTAGCTCCGATTAGGCCCAACAAGTAATGAGGTCTTGGCCGTATCTGCACAGAGATACGATACATTCTGGTATTGAATGTTTTAAATTAAACCAAAGCACCATGCCCTCCTCCACCCACTAGTTTAAAATGAACCAGCACCTATTAAAGTGTAAATGTGAAAACTACAATGTGAAATAATATTAATGCACAAGGATTTCCTCAAAATGATGTTCTAAATGGTACAAATGAGAAACAAATTGATTGACCTAAATTCAATGATCATTTGTTGATGAGCCACTTTCTGTACTGATCGTCAGGTGGACACCAACAAGGACAGACTTGTATCACTGAGCGAGTTCATAGCAGCAACCAAGAAGGAGGAATTCCATGAAAAAGACCAGTGGGAGGTGAGATTTAAAAAGCTCGTTTCACTAAGACCGTTATTGTCTTTCTATACTGTTTTCTATTCAATAAATCATGGTTTGGAGAGATGTATTCTTAGAGCTGTAGTAAAATCATCAAAAAAAAGTTGTTTCAAAATCAGAATGATTGTTGTTTCTTAAAAAACAAATTTACACAATTATTATTTTGTAAAATAGGTGAAAATAAAAGTTTACCTATTGTCAGCTGTAGTATCAAACAGATAAATGTACCCTAGTAAAAACAATATCAATATTTTGACATTTATTGAAGTTGAAGCAAGAATGCTTTGCTAACAGCGAGGAGATGGCAGGAAACGGAGGTGAGAGTTCAGTTGAAGCTCTTTCTCCATTGGGTCTGCAGCAGGACAGCTTTATAGTCTTCCTGATTACAGCAGTGAAAGCAGATGTTGTATGGAATGAGCTGTGTCTACGCTGCTGCAGCCTCTGCAGAAGCAGCCTGACGTGTTGTCGCCTCTTGGGGCAGATCCAAAGGGAGTCAGACTGTCTTTAGAGATATTATGAACTATGCTTCTTGATAGGAGCTCATGATCCGTTTCTCCTATTAAACATCCGTCATTCACTTTGTTTTCCATAAGGCATGACAGAAATGCTGGTTTTACTTGCACGATTCACAGTAATTACCACTGGTAAATATGTATATCTAACATTTAATTTGAAACCATTTAATCAGTGGGGTGGGGTGTAGAGGGGGTCCCATGATGAGATTTTGTTTCTCTTACAAATCAGCAGTGGCCCACTTATTGGCACCTGTGCTTTTAACACTTTACGAACCTGTTTTGCACCAAGTTATCTATGATAGTTCATAAGGCTCTTTGATTGTCACTCTAACACAATCCGTCTGGATCACCCAAAGACCTGGGTCCTGGCTTATGCTCTCTTCAGGTCACTCCGAAGGTTTTTATTTTTTTTATAGGACTGTGGTCTGAGGATTGCGCCTTAAAAAACACAGATTTTTGTGTCTGTTGAACCATTTCAGTGTCTGTTTGACCATACATTGAAGTTAATTTCCCTGCTGTAAGACCCAGTGATGACCCATTTTCAACTTACTGGTAGAGTCCACCAGGTTTCTATTTAATGAATCTGGTTATTTCAAAGAGTTTGTGATGTCACGCTTACATAGTTTCCAAGGCCTTTGAAAATGAAGCAGGCCCACAGCATCATAGATCCTCCACCATTCTGAAGGGCATGAGGTGCTTTTCCACATATTAATCCCCGGTTTTACTCTGCCAGTTAGTAGATTTCTAAATGGCATATAGTGGTTGTTGTGACCCCAAGATGCCACTGTTCTCCAGCTGTTCTCCAGCAGTGAGCTTTGTAGATGTTTTTCTTAATCATCCTTCTCACTGCACATGGTTGCATGATAAACTCATGTCATTGTCCAGCCTTGTTGCTCACAGAGTAGTTCTGGGCACACTGAGGTGTTTGGCTATTTTTTACACACACCTGCTTTACTTGAAGGCTATTTTTGCTTGTCTTTCTTATTCTGAAGAGTGTCTAGACAAATTGGCCTTGTGTTCAATGCATCTCATCAGAATCAGTGAGCGACTAAAAGTCCTATGCAGAGCTTGATGTATGTTGAAGAAGTAATGAAACCATTTAAATCTGGTGTTGGAGCAAAGGGCTGCAGTTAGTTATTTCATTCCTACTGCAATAAAGGATGACTTCTAACACCTCTTCACCAACAGTCCAGGACCTGAGGATGAAACTGCACTAGGCCTAGTGACTAATAAGTGGTTGCTAGTTTTTAGTAGACACTAGTATATTCTAATAAATTAGGTTTGTCTCGTTGTTTAATACATCCTGTGCCCACCCCCACAGACTTTAGATCAAAACCCAATTTACACTGAGGAGGAGTTGAGAGAGTACGAGCGTCAGCTGGCCAACGAGGCGAATTACATCAATGTGAAGGCGGCCGAGCTGCAGAAACAGAAGGAGGAGCTGGAAAGAAAACAGGAAGAACTAAATGCTCAGAGGTTGGGGCTGAAGCAGGTGAATTAAGAAACATCTTGTTGCAAGTGTGCAAAAAGGGAAAAAGATTTTCTTATTAGTTCTCTGCAGCTGCTTGGCTGACACTGTGTGATAATCCATATTTCACATGACCATAGAATAAATGCTCATTGTTAGAAGGCATTATTAAATAGAAGAAACATTACATGTTTTTGTGCAGCTGCACTGAATTATTAGTGTATTCTAGGATTTTCTCATCTTATCTGAGATGGGCAGGTTAAAATAAGCAAAGGCTTATTAGACTCTTAAATGAATGTTAAACTGTGAACTTAGGTTGTTTATGGTAGATATACGGTAATACATCAGTGTTTTTCTAATAAGATTGTTCCTTTTTATAATACAATTATTTGTTTCTTTCCTTCCTCTGCTCAGGCAATGGACGAAATGGAAAGGATCAAAGCCCAGAGTTTAAATGCTGAAGTAAAACGTGAGTAAGACATTGTTGTAACTGTTGTCTGCTCTCAGTTTATCCCAGAGGGGTTAATATTATACTCCTAACACTACTGACTCAGTTAATGTCCTTAGTTTTCAGGTGGTGTTCTTCTATATTTTGTATGAGGCAGAAATTTAGAAACATTAACAAGGAACGCAGTCATGGTTTTAGTTTCTATCAAAAGTTACTTTCAAAGAACCGACACTCTTACACATTTTGTCACATTACAAACACAAATTTGAATGCATTTTATTATAATTTTATGTGATAGACCAACACAAAATAGTGCATTTTAGGACGTTTAAGGCTTCTCATGAATGAAAATCTGAAAAGTGCGATGTGCATCTGTATTCAACCCGCCCTGAGTCCATCACCTGCAGAACTACCGTTCGCCAGAATTAAAGCTGTTACTATCTCAGGGTATGTCTGTAGATTTGACTTTCCATCCACTCTTTACAAAGGAGCTCTGGCTTAGTCAGACTGGATTAAGAGCTTCTGAAGAGCAATTTTAAATTGTCATAGATTCTCCATTGTGCTTAGTTCTGGGCTTTGACTGGACCACATTAATATGTTTTGATCTAAACCATTCTATCTAGCTCTATGAACATTTAATGTTCTTGTCATGAACTTCCATCCCCTTCTCAAGTCTTTGTCTCTGACCAGCTTCTCTCTCCCTTTGGAAGAAAACTATTCCCACACCATAATGCTGCCACCACTATGTTTCACAGTGAGGATGGTGTATTCAGGGTAATGAGCAGTGTTACCTTTCTTCCACACATAGGGTTTTGTGTTTAGGCCACAAAGTTTAGATTTGGTCTCATGTGAGCAGAACATTCTTCCACATGTTCGCTGCGTTCTCTACGTGGCTTGGTGCAACCTGCAGGCAGGAGTTGTTAATAGCCTTCTTTCAAATTGGCTTAAAATGACTTTGCAATTATCTGAAAATCTTTCAATACTCACATGATTGTTTAAACCTTGCTCTGAGAGATGTTCACACACACACCATAATTATAAAGTATAAAATGTAATGTTTTCACTTTTATTAAGATTGGATAGAATCTAATTGTTGTACATTACAGGGACAAATCAGTCAGTCAGTCATTTTCTACCGCTTATTCCATAGTGGGTCGCAGGGGAGATGGTGCCTATCTCCAGCAGTCTATGGGCGAGAGGCGGGGTACACCCTGGACAAGTCGCCAGTCCATCGCAGGGCAACACACAAACAACCAAGCACTCACTCATTCATACACCTAAGGTCAATTTAGAGAGACCAATTAACCTAACAGGCATGTCTTTGGACTGTGGGAGGAAGCTGGAGTACCCGGTGAGAACCAACGCATGCACGGGGAGAACATGGAAACTCCATGCAGAAAGACCCCCAGTTGGGAATTGAACCCAGGACCTTCTTGCTGCAAGGCAACAGTGCTACCAACTGCGCCACCGTGCAGCCCTACAGGGACAAATGACCTATGGTTTATACATAAAGATTATTACATTGGGTTTGATTGTGGAACACCCTGTAACTGGGTTGATTAGAATGCTGCAGCTACTCTTAGATTAAGGATTGGACACCTGCTATTACACACACTATCAGATAGATACCAGAATGGTGACATATAGTCTGAGTGAACATCGCTTGCATGGTTAGTGCCACATATGAAACAACATGTGACCTTCTTTTGATTAGTAATTTAAAAAAAACGTAAATCCTCTTCCTTCTACTTTATACTTATACACTATCTTTTGTATAATTGAGGTTTGTGATTGTAACCCAACAAAATGTGAAGATGACCTTTAAAAGAAAACAAACAAAAACTGTTCTTTGAGACTCTGAGTCTGAACAGAGCAAATCAATGCAAAAGTGTTGTTTTATGTTAGGTTTTTATGTCGAAATAAAACACTTCCCAAAAACTTTAGTTTAAACTACACTCTATTAATGCATCTTGTGCATATGTAACTTCCTGTTGCAGAGCCTGGAGGCCTGATGGCTGAAGGTGAACCAGCACCAGTCGTACCAAGGAACACCCAACCCCTGCCTCCTGCTCGCCAACAACAGGATGTACCAGTGCCAGGACACTCCTAGGTCCCATCACCCTGTCTGTTATGAGTGAGCGTCTCTGTGTTTTCTTTTTGGGGACAAATCTCTCTGTTTAGAGTTCCAAAACTATTTCCTGAATAATGAAAGGAGAAAAAAAGAACAGCTAAAGCATTAGAAGCCCATGAAGGAAGCTGATTCACAGCTCAGATTTAGTGCCAGTGCCAACCTTCCCTTTCCTGGCCAAATCAGCTGAATGAGCCAGAGTTTTCTTTCTGGACAATCGGTTGTTTTGTTTTGGTTATTACAAACTTCTGTTACAACAAGGACTCTGTGTCCTCTGTGGGAAATCCTCAGTGGTGAAATATGGAATAAATGAATGTTTTGTTTAGGACACTGTGGTTTGTTTTGGAACCTTGTATCTGCAGCCAAGACTATAAACATGTATTTTTCATGTAAAGAGATATTCTTGAGAAAATGAATATCTGTAAAGAATCATTTTGGCTGAAATTATCCCACTCACTTCCTGTTTACCACTTAGCAGTTTGTTCTGTAGCCGTTGTTTCCTCTTGACTGGATGCTTGAAGGAAAGATCATCTCTACACTGTATATTTAGTTTGAACTTTTTACAATTATGATTTCTAAAGTGGTTCTTTGTGTTTTAAGATGTCTGTCCCTGCTTACAAGAGTTTGTGTTGTATTTATTTATTCTCTAAATCCACTGGAAATTAACAGTCAGACATTTAATAAGATTGATGAGGACAGTATGAGTTTATTCTCAGGGGATGTTAGATGCAACAGATTGTTTTATTTAATCCTGATTTTATGTTTCTTACATAAACATTTCAGTTAAACTGAAAACTGGT
The DNA here is from genome assembly GCF_021462225.1 of Girardinichthys multiradiatus. Classification (NCBI taxonomy): domain Eukaryota; kingdom Metazoa; phylum Chordata; class Actinopteri; order Cyprinodontiformes; family Goodeidae; genus Girardinichthys; species Girardinichthys multiradiatus. The sequence continues at coordinate 1,090,105 of NC_061795.1, read as the reverse complement.
AGAAAGGTTAACATTCATAAGTGTCCTGTTGAATAGAAGTCATGGTGTACATGGTTTGAATGTTGCCAATAAAATGAATGATCTTGCAAGTGTAACATTTGTATCTTTGCATCTTTAGCTAACATTTTTTCTTAAAATGCAGTCTTGTTCAAACTACCTTTTCAAAATGTTAATTCAGTTTGCTTTGTTTTCCTGGTCAACATAAAAACTCAGCGTTCTGTGAACTGAAGCTGGTCTGTGACTAAACATGTTCTACATGCATGTGAAGGATGTACTGGAGAAGTTTGCCATTTGTGCAACAGTTGAGCAGATTAGTGGGTGTGCCTTCAGCTCTTTCCATATGATTCACTGAAGCGCTGCATGAGGAAGTCTCCTCCTGTGACAGGAGGGTATTTGTCTGAGCCATTGCAGCAGGTGATCAGGGCCTCATCATCTGGCTGGACAAAGTAAGCCAAAGACTGACGAGTGCTGGAGTCTCCAACAGGGGGCAGCAAAACCCGATGACGCTGAAAAGGCAGAAAGCAACATTCACTCAAACTTCAAGTAATACATGTTTTCCCACAGCTCGGTTACTCTGACGCTTACGTTAAATGTTGCAGGGAATCTGGGTTGTCAAGAGAGGATCTAAAGTAAACTTATAACAATTGAGACTTATCCCACACTACAACAAATACAAACAACTTGAAATGAAAAAGTAGAAGCTTAGTGCAACATTGGTGAAAACAATAGCTTTAGATTTTATAAAAACAAAAATTTAGCTTTAAAATAAATTCATCTATTGTTGCAGCAGCTAATCGAAAATGTCTTTTTAGGAACATTACTGGGTTCACAATCCTGTGCTCACAGCCCAACACCGTGCAGGACGCTTGGCATTTGCCAGAGAACACCAGGATTGGCAAATTCACCACTGGCGCCCTGTGGTCTTCACAGATGAAAGCAGGTTCACACTGAGCACATGTGACAGACGTGACAGAGTCTGGAGACACCGTGGAGAGCAATCTGCTGCCTGCAACATCCTTCAGCATGACTGGTTTGGTAGTGGGTCAGTAATGGTGTGGGGTGGCATTTCTCTCCATGAGCTCGCCAGAGGTAGCCTGACTGCCATTAGGTACCGAGATGAGATCCTCAGACCCCTTGTGAGACCATATGCTGGTGCAGTTGGCCCTGGGTTCCTCCTAATGCAGGACAATGCTAGACCTCATGTGGCTGGAGTGTGTCAGCAGTTCCTGCAAGATGAAGACATTGAAGCTATGGACTGGCCCGCCCGTTCCCCAGACCTGAATCTGATTGAGAACATCTGGGACATCATGTCTCCATCCACCAACGTCACGTTGCACCACAGACTGTCCAGGAGTTGGATGCTTTAGTCCAGGTCTGGGAGGAGATCCCTCAGGAGACCATCCTTCGTCTCATCAGGAGCATGTCCAGGTGTTGTAGGGAGGTCATACAGACACGTGGAGGTCACACACAATACTGAGCCTCATTTTGACTTGTTTTAAGGACATTACATCAAAGTTGGATCAGCCTCTAGTGTGTTTTTACACTTTAATTTTGTGTGTGACTCCAAATCCAGGCCTCTATTGTCAGGATGGGATTTGTGGGTGGACCTAAGCGTAGATAAGAGCTTGGCAGCAGCATCTTTTTGAACACAGTCTGCAGCTTTATTCAAAGGCTGAACGAAGCAAGTAGCAAATAAGCTCACCAAGTACAAGTAAGGAACAGCTCAGACTTACTTGAATTTTACCGCAGGAAACGTAGCAAACATGAACTAAATCAGGTGATGTGATCAGAGGAACCAGCAAAGGACAAAGAAACAAAACCAACTAATATACTGAGGGAGAACAAAGGCAGGTAATCAAAGGAACTAAGAACAGGTGAGACAAGGAGGCAGGAAGGCAGGTGAACCTAATAGAACTAAATGAGGAAAAGGACTAATGACAAGATAGTGAGCAGACCTAAAAAGAAACTAACCCAAAACTGAAAGAACAAACTGTGAATGAGGCAGAGGGAGCGAGGACAAGAATAAAAGTAAACTATAACAAAGATTAACCTATAAAAGAGGGACTGGAGAATTAAGATAAAGAGAACCAGACTGGGAGGACTAGGAAACAAAGACTGAATACAGTATAACAGAAAAAGAAACTAATAAGCAGAAGAGTGTAATGGGGAGAACAAAAACCTAACCACAAATAAAAACACAGAGATACTAGATGGGGAACTAAACTAAGAACCCAAGGAAAACTGAGCACAGTAATAATCATAATAATAATGGCAACAATGACAACAAATAGAAAACCATACCAAGTCATAAGAAAAACAACAAGAACTAAAAGGAGCTATGAATGAGGGAGGGGAGAAACACAACCAAACACTCAAAATAACACAAAGCCACAGCAGAGTCCAAAAGGTGACACATCCTGACATTAATTGGTTAATAAATTTGATTTCCATTGATGATTTTTGTCTGATTTTGTTGTCGGCACATTCAACTTTGTACAGAACAAAGTATTCAATGAAAATATTTCATTCATTCAGATCTAGGATGTGTTATTGGAGTGCTCCCTTCATTTTCTTGAGCAGCGTATATTTGGACAATCTCTGTACAGCATATACAGGTCCTTCTCAAAATATTAGCATATTGTGATAAAGTTCATTATTTTCCATAATGTCATGATGAAAATTTAACATTCATATATTTTAGATTCATTGCACACTAACTGAAATATTTCAGGTCTTTTATTGTCTTAATACGGATGATTTTGGCATACAGCTCATGAAAACCCAAAATTCCTATCTCACAAAATTAGCATATTTCATCCGACCAATAAAAGAAAAGTGTTTTTAATACAAAAAACGTCAACCTTCAAATAATCATGTACAGTTATGCACTCAATACTTGGTCGGGAATCCTTTGGCAGAAATGACTGCTTCAATGCGGCGTGGCATGGAGGCAATCAGCCTGTGGCACTGCTGAGGTCTTATGGAGGCCCAGGATGCTTCGATAGCGGCCTTTAGCTCATCCAGAGTGTTGGGTCTTGAGTCTCTCAACGTTCTCTTCACAATATCCCACAGATTCTCTATGGGGTTCAGGTCAGGAGAGTTGGCAGGCCAATTGAGCACAGTGATACCATGGTCAGTAAACCATTTACCAGTGGTTTTGGCACTGTGAGCAGGTGCCAGGTCGTGCTGAAAAATGAAATCTTCATCTCCATAAAGCTTTTCAGCAGATGGAAGCATGAAGTGCTCCAAAATCTCCTGATAGCTAGCTGCATTGACCCTGCCCTTGATAAAACACAGTGGACCAACACCAGCAGCTGACACGGCACCCCAGACCATCACTGACTGTGGGTACTCGACACTGGACTTCTGGCATTTTGGCATTTCCTTCTCCCCAGTCTTCCTCCAGACTCTGGCACCTTGATTTCCGAATGACATGCAGAATTTGCTTTCATCCGAAAAAAGTACTTTGGACCACTGAGCAACAGTCCAGTGCTGCTTCTCTGTAGCCCAGGTCAGGCGCTTCTGCCGCTGTTTCTGGTTCAAAAGTGGCTTGACCTGGGGAATGCGGCACCTGTAGCCCATTTCCTGCACACGCCTGTGCACGGTGGCTCTGGATGTTTCTACTCCAGACTCAGTCCACTGCTTCCACAGGTCCCCCAAGGTCTGGAATCGGCCCTTCTCCACAATCTTCCTCAGGGTCCGGTCACCTCTTCTCGTTGTGCAGCGTTTTCTGCCACACTTTTTCCTTCCCACAGACTTCCCACTGAGGTGCCTTGATACAGCACTCTGGGAACAAGCCTATTCGTTCAGAAATGTCTTTCTGTGTCTTACCCTCTTGCTTGAGGGTGTCAATAGTGGCCTTCTGGACAGCAGTCAGGTCGGCAGTCTTACCCATGATTGGGGTTTTGAGTGATGAACCAGGCTGGGAGTTTTAAAGGCCTCAGGAATCTTTTGCAGGTGTTTAGAGTTAACTCGTTGATTCAGATGATTAGGTTCATAGCTCGTTTAGAGACCCTTTTAATGATATGCTAATTTTGTGAGATAGGAATTTTGGGTTTTCATGAGCTGTATGCCAAAATCATCCGTATTAAGACAATAAAAGACCTGAAATATTTCAGTTAGTGTGCAATGAATCTAAAATATATGAATGTTACATTTTCATCATGACATTATGGAAAATAATTAACTTTATCACAATATGCTAATATTTTGAGAAGGACCTGTAGAGTCCTTGGTCGTCTCTTATGCTCTTCTTTTCAGCTCAACCCATGGGTTTCCATTAGGAATTAAGTCTGGGACTGAGATTGCTGTGAAAAAGGGTTGGTTTTGTGTCTGGTGAACCATTTGTGATGATTTAGGGGCAAGTTTTGGCTCTTTGTCCTGTTGAAAGACTCATTTTCAGTTTTAATTATGCTGGTATGTTAGAGTCTATAATGTAATGCACTCTAACAAAGAGAAACAGCCCCACAGGTTCACACATCTTCTGCCATACTTAACAGTAGATGCAAGGTGCTTTCCCACATGTTCATGTTTTGTTTCACACCAACCCAGTTATGGAGTTATTAATCCTAGCCTCATCTGATCACAGCGCAAGATTCCAGTTAAGCAACCTGCATATCTTTGTGAGCTTTTTTTGTGGTTGAAAATTAGTCTAAAACTGCCTATGGTTCACAGCCCCCCTGCCCCCAGGCTGATGTTGGTATTTATTTGTAAAAAACAAAGTTTAGGGTGATGGCAAGGAGCCCTTCCAACCTCAAAGGCTTGCAGCTCATCACTAAAGATAAATTGGAAATACACTGTATTGCCAAACATACTTATTTGTCTACTTTTACACAAACATGACCTTTGATGACATCCTATTCTTAATTTATAAAGTTCAATTTGTTGATGGACCCTCCGTTGCCAGCAACTGCAACTTTATCTATTCTGTAAACATCTTCCACAAGGTGTAGGGGTGTGTTCATAGTTGGATGAGAAAACCAGAATAGCAGCTTTTGCTCTAAATTATCCCAAAGGTTGAGGTCAGGACTCTGTGTAGGCCAGTCAAGCTTTTCCAACCCTTATACACCTGCAGCCATGGAAGTGATTGGAACACCAGAATTCGGTCTGAAATCTTTTTTTCAGACCAGTGCTTCATTATCTTTTTAGAGATGCCTGTCTTGTTTCCTATCAGAAAAAAGTTCCTGGTTGAATGGAAATCTAGATTTGCCCAGGGGTATGAATCATTTCAGGCTTAACTGTAGTATCTCTGACTGGAAATCATAGTTCATGTTGAACAATGGACATTTTGTTTAATTAAAACAAACTGAAATTAATCTCTGTTAAGTTTATAGCAAACGGCACCAATATCTGTGCTGGCACCGAAGCTAAATCTCACCAAGATAAAAACTGTAATTGGTTAAGGCTCTGTTACAATTTTATATATACCATCAGAAGAAAATGTGTAAAATCCTTTCAATTTACCACAGAGACTAACTGATCACTAGCGCTGCATCAGGTCAGCGATGTTGACCAGGACGGCTCCAGGGATACTTGGCACAGAGATGAATTCATCTGAGAGGGTGCAGACCTGGAATAAAGGTCAGGTACATAACATGACCTTAACACATATCAAGTATTTCAGTCAAATAATATTGAAGCATTTAAATTATCTAAAATAATTTCCTCCCAAAAAGCATGAAATATTTGGGAACACAGCTTAGTCAAGATCTAGAGGATCTAGTTAATCTGAATTATTTATAGATGATGCTACCAATTATAATTTTTAAAAGGTATGATGACCGGATCAAACAATTTTTATGGGGAGGGAAACAAACAAGAATTAAAATGAGTAAACTAGACCCAAGACTGTATAGGTTGTCATTTGAAATGACTAAACTGGCTAAATATTGGGGCAGAATAAATAAAAGACCAGATTGGATGGATATCCAATCTGGTCTTACCATTTAGTCCTAGAGAGAGGCTATCCCAAAAGGAGAGCTCAACAAACACAGTCCTTATGCATTCCAAGAATGTTTGGAATAAAGTACATGAGATATACAAAGTGCCTCATAAACTACAGAAATACGCCACTTTATGGCTAAATCCGTCCATTTGAAGAACTTAAAAATCAATATAAGCTGGAAGGGAAACAACATTTCTGGAAATACTTACAAATTAGAAAAAGTGTGAAAACCAAAATTCAAACTGACTTTGAGACCCCATCCTAGATTATTTAAAATTACCACAGTTACATCTTCAAGGTTTTATAAATTCACCAAACGTTCAAGCAATGAAGAGTCTGCAAATATTAAATTGTTGTGGCATAAAGATTTGGCATTAAATATAGAAAGGGAGCAGTGGTTAGGGATTTTTGCAGATTGTGGAAGATACGTCAGAGAGGCGAGGGGGAAACTCACACAATGCAAAATAATACATAGATATTGTCATACCCGGCAAGACTACATAAAATGAAATTGATGGAGGATAATAAATGCTGGAAATGTAAGTCAGAAGTAGGAACTTTTCTACACTGTATATGGGACTGCAAAATGGTCAAACCCTTTTGGGTTGAGGTGGTGGATTGGTTGAGCAACTGGATGGATGTAGTGGTTCCATTAACACCTGCCATATGCCTGTTAGGAGATAGAACCCAAATGACAGATGTACCTAAAAGAAAGCTTTTTGTGATTGTGGTCGGCCTGATTACAGCCTCTAGGATGATCTGCAAGCGTTGGAAATCGTAAAGTTATGCATATAACTACTGTTCCCTGAAGGAGAGTAACGAAGTACAACACATGAGTATGGGATATCACGTCCCGCGTGTCCTGGCTGAAGCCACCTCCAATCACGCCTCCTAGGTAAATGATGTGATGACGACAGGTGACAGGCCCCGCCTGCACTATATACCTGTCCGTCATCGTCGTCGTTACTCAGTTCGACAGCCGCTATTCACCGAGCCCAGCTGAGCAGCGGGGCAGCCATGTGTTGTACTTCGTTACTCTCCTTCAGGGAACAGTAGTTGTATTCATAACTTTAAGTTCCCTTTCAGTCGATTCGCTCAGTACAACACATGATGGGACATATATAAACACCCTGCAGAACAGCCATCAAAACTGGATCATACACTGCATACTAGTGCAGCACTTCAGACCCAGCAGAAAGAACAGAGTGAGCCACAGAAGGGGTTGTCACATCCAAACGATAAAACTTTACAAATGTGTGCGGCGAAGACCAGCTGGCTGCAGCTCAAATGTCACTCATGGCCACCCCTCTAAATAGGGCCCAGGAGGTCGCTATGCCCCTGGTGGAGTGAGCCCTCACACCACGTGGCATTGGGAGACCCCTGTTGCTGTAAGCCAGAAAAATAGCCTCCACAATCCAGTGGGAGAGTCTTTGTCTGGACAGAGCTTTCCCTCTTGCTGGGTTAGCAATACACACAAACAGCTGATCACACAACCTCACAGACTGAGTACAGTCAATGTAACTACGCAGTGCACGTAAAGGGCACAGGAAGTGTAACCTCCTTTGTTCCTCAGATGCAAAAGGAGGTGGACAAAAACTAGAAAGCTCCATAGTCATGGAGCTGTAGTCTGAAGGTATAACCTTAGGAAGATAAGCTGCATAAGATCGCAAGGTGACCTTGGAACCATCAGGTGAAAAGTGTATGCAGGTAGGATTTACAGACAAAGCATGGAGGTCTCCAACTCGCTTTGCAGTTGTCAGAGCAAGAAGCAGAGCAAGCTTGTATGAAAGGAACTTCACATCTACTGACTCCAAAAGTTCAAATGGAGGGTCACAAAGAGCTTCTAGTACCAATGTGAGATCTCAGGAAGGAAAACTGGGTTTAATCACAGGTCTGAGTCTACAAACCCCCTTTAAGAAGCGTACAGCCAGAGGATGAGCACCTGGTGTGACTCCATTAAAACCAATATGGCAGGCAGAAATGACAGCCAAGTAGACCTTAATTGTGGAAAAGGAAAGACCTTTATCCAGCAGATCCTACAAAAATATTAAAACTTCTACCACTGAGCACTGAAATGGAACAATGTCCTCACACCACTGCTCAAAAGCTCTCCATTTATAAGCGTATAAGTCTCTAGTGGAGGATGCTCTTGCATTCTGGATTGTTCCCACCACATCAGGGAGGAGGCCTTTGGCTAATAAGCTGGACCTCTCAGCAGGTAAGCATGCAGCTTCCACAGCTCTGGGTGTAGATGAAATATCTCCCCCCCTGCCTGAGTGAGGAGATCCCGGCAAACGGGAGGTTGCCACGGCTCTGGAAAAAAACAGAGGACAGTGGGTGTTGGCTCTGGTGGCAAAAAGATCTACTGCTGCTGTCCCAAACAGACACCATATCTGTGCCACCACAGAGGGGTGAAGCCTCCACTCTCTCACCCGCCTCTGAGGTCCGCCTCTGGAGAGCAAATCTGCACCCAGATTCAGTCGTCCCGGGACATGAGTAGCTCTGATAGACAGAAAGCGTATGTTGCACCACTGCAAGAGGTGTGTGAGATGGCTTCAGGAGAGGAAATGAACGAGTCCCTCCCTGTCTGTTTATGTATGAAGTCACAGTGGTGTTGTCTGTCCTGATCAGAACATGTTGGTTTAACAGAACCTGGCAGAAATGTTGTAGAGCCAGCAGAACCGCTAAGAACTCCAGGTAGTTTATGTGGAGTTTGGATTGTACTGGTGTCCAAACCCCCCTCACCGCCACCCCATCGCACAACACCCACCACTCCCTCAGGGAGGCATCCGTGGATACCACCTTGCGAAAGGTTACTCTCCCTATTGGCGAACCTCGGCACAACAGTCCTGGTTCCCGCCAAGGGCTGAGAGCCGACATACAGGCAGTGGTTATCGTTAGCTTTCTGCTGCAGTGACGCCATGCATACAACCGGTGAGAGCGGGTCCACCGCTGGAACGGGCGCATCTTCAGGTCTATCGTGGCGAACCAATCACCCGGGCTGATAGCACTCAGAAGCTGCTTGACTGTTAACATTTTGAACTTGTATGTTTGGAGGTATTTGTTCAGACCTCTCAAGTCCAGGATTGGACGAAGCCCGCCCCCTTTTATCGGAACAACAATCTCTGGCGAAACTGTAAACAGTAACCCATAGCAACAGTCCTCTCCACCCAAGCTTGGAGCGCGCATGCGCGCCACATGTGGAGATGTGCAGCTAGGTGATTGGCCTGCGGTACAGTTGGCGGAACGGTGCTGCCCTCTCCTGACGTGCGAGAGAGGTGTAGCCTCATTTGGCTGTCGCCTGTAGCCATTTGATTTTAACTTTATTCTTTATTGAAACATTTGGAGCAACTGCAGTGCTCAGAAACACATTAAATGCACCAAACTGGGGCCTTTTAGTGCCAATGCATTTGTGGGGAAATTGTGGTTGGGAGACTGTGTGGGGGAAACACAGCGCCTCTTGGGACTGGGATCCCGAACAACACCAGCAAAACATCTTTTGGGTGGCAGCCGCCGAAAACTGGCAAACATGTCTCCCTGCTCCCGAAACCCCTGAACCTCGAGTCCCACAGCTAGGAGGACTGTGTCTTCTTCTTCCGGGACGTCGAGTCCCTCTGGAGCCCTGGAGGAGGACCCCTGCTCCAGGCCGTCTTTCGGGGAGCTTGGCCATGGTTCTGTGGCTGTGCCGTCTGAGGGCTCAAGCTCACGGGCTGCGTCATCCTCTTTGGTGGGGGTGGCAGTACAGATGGTTTGCAAGTGCCCGAGCTGGATTTGGGTCTCACATCTCGCCTGGGGATGATACAGCGCAGTGCTTCGGTCTGCTTTTTCTTCAGCTCGAATTTCGCCCATATGAGGTCGAGAGATTGCCCAAACAGTGCGTCGGCTACCACCCGTACATCCAGGTAGACGGCTCTATCCCTATCCGGGATGTCAGAGAGCGTCAGCCACAGGTGCCTTTGGGCAACCACCGTTAATGCCATCCCTCTGCCCAGGGACAGCGCACCACAGCGGGATACACGGAAGATGTAGTTAGCGGTGATTCTCACCTCATTCAAGAGCGGCATCAAAGGGTTCTCCGGCGGGGTTGTGGCTCCAAGCTCCGCCAAGCGCATAGTTGGTATGTTTGCAGCATGGTAATGAAGCTCAAGGCACGAGCGGTGGTCGCTTGAGCCCTGTAGATTTTCTCCAATTGAGCAGTGGAGAACCTACAGTGCTTAGACGGAAGCGATGTTGGACCACCCACACCATGATTTTGGGACGGGGCCAGATATGCTGCCAAAGACGGTTCCATAGGCAGAATATTCACCTGTCCGGCTTTTTCGGCGCCTTCGAGGTCCAGATACTGTCTATAACCCAGCACCGGTGACGCGGGTGGACAGTGGCTTTTTCCACGTAGACGTCAACTCAGAAACAAAGTCTGGGAACATTGGTAGATGGTGCTTAACTGCGGCCGGCTCCGAGGGGAGGGCCATTCCACGTCCAGGGTATCAGCTGCACGACGACAAAGAGAGAAAGAAGACGTGTCGCCCGGGTCTGCTGGCGCAGCAGCGGCAGCCTGACTTGGCAGAGACTCATCCTCATCATCGGACAGACCGTGAACATCCAAACCGATGTCCAGTATGTCCTCCTCTCCCTGAAGGGGTTCTAGTTGAAGCTGAGACCGAGCACCTTCATTATCGGCTAACCCATCAACATACTCCATATGGTCCGCCCAGCTGGAAGCGGGGACTTTGACCGAAAAGCCGTCCTCGTCAGAATCGGACAAAACTGGGTTTCCCGACTTGGAGAGCAGTGGGTCTCGCCGTGAGACAGCAGCCTCTCCCAGCACCTTCTCGAGGAATTCAACCCACCTCTCCAGGGTCGAGCAACGAAACGATGACAGAACACACATGCGTTGGGCCCCGCCAATGCTCTGGGAGCGTGAACGATCCCGAGACAGACGGGACATTTACGAAAATATGTACAATATATTGGAATTATTGTGAATTACTCTGTACCGACAAGATAAGTTTGTGTTTACACTATTGTTTGTTTTGTTTATAAGAGAACAATTTATAAAAATTTCAATTATAAAATTTTTTTTTTTTTATTATTTCCACTAAACATAAATAAAAATTATTAGATCATCAATCTAAATTTTACTATTAAACCCTGCTAAATGCCTGTATTGAACATCCATAAAAGTAATTGAAGCAGTTACCTGTAGACCCTCAGAGCCCTGGAAAAGCAGAGTGATGCTGCCATAGTCTGAATGTTCCCCACATCGCAGCTGACCTTCCTTTGCCATCTCACTCTTCACTGGAGGGTAGTAGAGAGAGCGTAGCGTCGTGCCGTTCTCATCAGCTGCAGGAGACACAGCAGCACTATAAAATGTATGAACTCGCATACAGCCTGTTCAGCCAGATTAATCTTTTTTCCATGACATGCACACTGATCCTCCACCTATGCATTGAGAGAATGTGGAGAACATACTCCCTATAAAACGATGTGCATGCAGGAACACATCTGGATCCAGAGCCAAGCTTTGAGCTATCACCCTCAGCACCCGTAGACTCAGCTCTTTACAGCGCTGGAAGAATGTTGTGTGTATATCTTGGAAACCCCTAACAGCCTCTGATGATGGACATTTCTGCAGAACAGAGAACACCTGACTAGCCTGATCCATGGACAGTAATGACCAAAACATTTTGTAAAATTACAAATGTTGTGTTTGGCAACGTTTGCAGCTCCAATTTTTATAGTGATAGTTTGCACTGTTTTTATTATGCTAATTTCTACACATCTGTTGCCAAAACCTTTATTTAAAAAAATTCAGAGTATTTTTCCTGATGACAAAAGATCGGCTAATTTCATTCAGCATAAACCAAGTGAAGTTGTAAAAGGGCACAGCCTGATATTATTGCTGTGTGTTATTAGCAATGATTAACATCTGCAACCATCATTGCTTTGCATCATTTCCAACATTTTTGTTTTAATCAATGACTGCTTCACATGTAAGGAAATTGCTGCTACAAATATTGCAAATTAAAGTCCAGTTATCCAAATGATCAAGAACTTCATGCTTAGAGGTTCAGTTGCAGCAAAGAAGGCTTCAGGTCATCCAGTGATACCCAGCAAGCACCATAACTGACTCCTACTAAGAAATGTGCTGCAGAATCATGTTGCCACCAGTGCAGAGCTTGTTCTTCACTGGGAGTAGATGAGTGTAAGTGTAACTGCACCCACAGGGAGGCAAAGACTTCTATGACAAGAACGGCAGCGGTGAAGTCCAAGAAAAACACCAGGCTAATATTCTGTAGAGCACACAAGGATGGACTTTGAATGAGTTCAATTCTCTTCCTGAATGCTCAGAGCATCTGGGAAAAAAACTGTCTAAGGAAGAATAGATAAATGCAATCATGAGTAGTGTGTTGTTTCCGCTGATTTAACATTCTGTAATACTCCATATATGAGGTTGCTTCTAATTGAAGGGCGTGGTTTTCATAATGCTACTGTTATGTAAAAATAGTGGGACCAAAACGAACCCCAAGGAAATTTTTTCCATCGTTTCATATACTGTTTGGTATTGATCTGTTTATTGTTTGAACATGATAGAGAATCTGTTCACATGGCAAACATTGTGAAACTGAGACTTTGAGCTCATAACCAGGAAAGTCTCCGGTTTAGTTCCCAAAAGGCCAGCAAATAGTAATTAAGGCCAGGGTTAGCCAGAGCAAATAGCAGATGTTATAAAAGGGAAATATTTGCCTCTTGACTGCATAAATCTTTTGATTTCTCTTCAGTATTCAGTATTCAATGTTCAACTATAAAAAAAATTAATTATAAAGAATGTTGTCACAAAACATAACATATTGGTCACTAGAAAAAAAAACTTTGGCCATGACTGTAGATAGAAAAAAGCTGAAAAACTGGATCTGTGCCTTCCAAAAGCATCCATGCCCCTTTCAAAATGTTCACATTAAGCACACAATTCCCACAGTGACACATAGCTGTGGCAGCATCATACTCTTGGAATGCTTTGTAATCCCTTGCATTTACCTGGGAACTCGGAATTGGGCTGTCGGAAGGACGTATTTTCCAAGGTGATAGCATTCCAGTTTCCGGAACGCTCTTATTCTTCAATGCTCATATATGGCCACTGTTACAACAATAACAATGGCAATAACATTGTTCTACGCGGTATTTCATGCATATAAACTAGGGCTGGAACAATTAATCGGATTAATTGGCTGCACAGCGGTGAAGTTGGTAGCTCAGTTGCCTTGCAGCAAGGAGATCCTGGGTTCAACTCCCAAATGGTGTCTTTCTGCATGGAATTTGCATGTTCTCCCTGTGCATGCGTGGGTTTTCTCCAGGTACTCCCACTTCCTCCCACAGTCCAAAAACATGAATGTTAGATAAATTGGTCTTTCTAAATTGCCCTTAGGTGTGTGAATGAGTGTGTGTGGTTTTTTGTCCTGTATGTCTCCATGTTGCCCTGCAATGGATTGGCGACCTGTCCCGGGTGTACCCTGCCTCTCGCCCATAGACTGCTGGACCCACTATGGAATAAGCGGTATAGAAGATGAATGAATGATTAATCCGATTATTGAAATTATTGTTAACTAATTTAGTAATTGAATAATCTTTAACTGAAGTATATACAGACATGCCATTTGCTGAAAGAACAGCCCACTCAGAACAGTAATTAGCCCAAACTTTTACAATAATATATACATTTTGCATTTAAGATGAAAAACCTTCACTAAATATGCTCTATCCAGAACTCATCAAGTAGCATAGCTTTAGCTTCACCTGGTTCAAATTCTGTAAGAAATCTCCCATTAAGCACCTTTTGCTAATTATTAACCAATTAGTGAAAAAAATAGTCGACCGAATATTCAATTAGCAAAATAATTATTAGTTGCAGCCCTAATACAAATCAGTGTTAAAACATCTCATGTTATAAACACTGAAAAGTAGTATGTGTAGGGCTAACTAAATGTTACATAAATAATAAGAACGTTTTACTACTATTGATGGGAGAAGCAGCCATCTTAAATGCGGAAGTCGGGTATGGTTATGTTGCCCCAACTTTATGGCTCGTAATTCCGACTTCTAGGTACATTCCAGTTTAAATTTTCAATTTTGAGGTCGTAAATTTCGACTTCCGACTACAAATGGAACCCTCTATTACAGCATGGATAGGGAAGCTGGTTGGAGATCATCAGAATGGCCTAGTCAAAGATTAATGTGAAAAAGTTCAAGGGGGCCTGAATATTTTTGCAAGACACACTAGCATTAACACTTTTCACAACAAACAATTGTATGTATTTTTTTAATTGGTTTAATTTAATAGCTACAAGGTAAAGGACAGATGATTGTGTTTTCCTCATTTGTTAGTATTGCTATAGAAACTCTGTCTGCGCGACCATGCTAATACACAGCTAAAGTGGGTCACTACACACAGATATGCAATCAGTCTACAGTGGTAGCCAGTAGCAACAGGTAAGTTACTACATTGTACTTTAGCCTGAAACTGATAACCACGGTGGTGGGCTCTTTCTGTTACATGACTGAACACAAACAGATGCTGATTAAAATATTCAGAATGATTCATTACAATGTCAGGGTGAAATGATGCAGTGTTGAATGCCTCCTTTAGGTCTCCAGGCTGGCTCGGATTCAACCTGAAAAGCATTTATCTAGATTATAAAACAGTCAATAAGAGTTTAAATGTTATTTTACAGTGCCTTCCAAAAGTATTTATACCCCTTGAACATTTCCCCCTGTCTTCACGTTTCCATGACAAATAACTTTATATTTAATTGTGATTTATGGGATAGACTAACAAAAAAGTATTGGATACTTGGAAAGTCGAAGGAACATTTTTCAACCATCCACAAATAAAGCTATACAAACTGAAACATGCATATGTACTCAGTACACCTGCGTAAATAATTTGTAAAACTTGACGCATCTTAAGCCCAGGTTTAGCCCATTCTTCTGTGCAAAATATCACAAGCTCAGTCGGACTGAATGGGGAGCGTCACAGATTCACAGTTCAATTCAGGAATGGACTTGGACTGAGCCATTCCACCACATGACAGTGCTTTGAACTTAACCATTCTATTGTTACTCTAGCACTATCTTTAGGTTGTTGTCCTGTTGGAAGGTGAACCTCCTTCCCAGCCTCATGTCTTTCTAAAGAAAATCATCCCCGTAGGATGATGCTGCCACCACCATGTTTCACCCAAAGCATGGTGTGTTCAGAGTAATATGCAGTATTCGTTTTCCACCACACTCGCCACACCTGTACAGCAAAAAGATTCATTTTGGTCTCATCTGACCTGAGCACCTTGTTTGCTGTGTTGCCTTCATGGTTTGCTGCAAACTGCAGACTTCTTATGAGTTTTTTCCCCAACAACCACACTTTGGGTGCACCAATATGTCTTGGTGGGGTTTCAGTTGTCCCATACTCTTTCCAATTTCAGATGATGGGTCTAAAAATGTTCTGTTGGATGTTCAAAGTCTAAGATATTGTGTTATAACACCCAATACTGCCATAACTTTATCCCTGACCTGTATGCTGAGTTTCTTGGTCTTCATTATGTTGTTTATTTTTTCACTGATGTTCTCTAACAAACCTCTGCGGCCCTCACAGAACAACTTTATTTATACAAACGTTAAATTGCACACTGCTGGAATCTGGGTTTGGTTAATTTTATGTAAAAGGTATCAGCCACACTTTTCAGATTTGACTTGAAAATATTTTTGAAAACCTGATATTATTTTCCTTCCACTTCACAATTGTGCTCTGCTTTTTGTTGGTCTATGACATGAAATCACAATAACATGCATTGAAGGTTGGGACTGTAAGAATAGTTTTTGAAGGGGGGTGAATACTTTTACAAGGCAGTTTAGTGTCTGTTAGAGTGAAGGCCTTATTGTGTATCTGGACGACCTACCTCTCAATTTCCAGCGACACCCAACCGTGCTTAGGATTGTTTGGGAAGCTCTTCCTGCTGAAGGGCTTTTTCAGCTCTTCTGGTTGCAGGAAAAACTTCTCAGAGATGTCCATTACACGCTCCACCTATTGAAACACGCCACACATCAAATGCGGATTTTGCTTTAGACGCTATTATCAAGGTTTTCTGAGCTGGATTTATCTCCTCTTGCGAGACCCCAGAGTTTTTCAGGAAAACAAACCCATATTGGGAGAAAGCAGTTTTCAGCTCCTCACTCAGGGTTTGCAGCTGCTCGCCGGTAGCTTCTTTCTTACTTAGGTTGTAGACGCTAAAGTCCACCACAGGGATGCTCATCGCTAAAAAATTATTTTAAAACTATCCGAGGCCAGACTCAGAGGCGCAACTCTCGACAATCGCGCATAGTGTGAATCATGTGACGTTATCCAGCCAATAGGAACAGGACTCATAAAGCCATACGACGGCTCAACATTGCACTTTCACCTTTGGATGTTGACTACAGGTGAAATGCAAAGGTGACAACTGGCTGTAAACACGATTGAACATTTCACCAAATTGAGTCAGAGTATTTTGTTTTAGAATTTGAAGTTTTTATTGTGAGGTAGGTTTTAGAAAATGTTTCACCTGAACAAAGAGTGGAGCATCTCCTTTGCAGGATGTGGTTTTATTTATTATGTCGGAGTCATCAGATGTTTCCTTGAACTATTTCCTCGTTTTATTCAAGATGCCTCAAAGATCTATGGAGCCTCTGCATGCTATGAATCAGAAAAAGGTGGACCCAAGATTCAGCCAGACACAGTACTGAAAGTTTAAAAGGTTTATTCAGCCACAGGAAAACGTCACACAGGTAACACTCCTCACAGCTTCCAGGAATCACTGAGGCAGAAAGAGGGATTAGTGACTTGTAGTCTCTCCAGATTTTGCAGGGATCAGAAAAGCCACTAACCTGCTTTTGTCTTGAGTGGAACTTGAAACCCAGAGGGGAAACCTCGGTGGGCGGCAGGCAGTGATCTCCACAGCTCAGGTAAGAAGTGACCCCAGGCTGAATAATCAGAGGGCTAGGCTGGCTCAACACTGCAGCAGCCACGTTGGGGCTCCACGAAGGGCTTGACCTGAGAAACATGGAACGTGGGGTGAATCCTCATGGAGTTGGGTAATCTCAGTCGTACAGCGACAGGGTTGATGATCTTAGAGATTGGGAAAGGTCCAACAAATCGGGGTGCCAATTTCCGGGATTCTACCCTTAATGGGAGGTCCTTGGCGGAGAGCCAAACTTTCTGCCCCACCTGGTACTTAAGGGCAGGGATCCGTCTCCGGTTGGCCGTTCTTGACTGAACCAGTGACATTCTGATCATCGACCTCCTGGCCTTTCTCCATATTCTTTGGCACCTTCGGGCAGCCGCTTGGGCGGACGGAACATTAGCTTCTCTCTCCTGAACTGAAAACATGGGCGGCTGGAAACCAAACACAACATGAAAAGGGGACAAACCAGTGGCACTTGATTGCATACAGTTCATGGCGTATTCAACCCAGGGCAAATTTTGTGACCACTTGGTCGGGTCAGACTCACATAATATACGAAATTTGGTTTCAGCTTCTTGGTTGGCTCTCTCAGTTTGGCCATCAGACTGAGGATGAAACCCTGAAGAAAGACTAACAGAAATTCCCTACAAAGAACAAAACTCCTTCCAGAACGTGACACAAATCGGGGTCCTCTATCGGAAACAATGTCATTTGGGATTCCATGGAGCCTGAAAACGTCTCGGGTCAATATCTCACCCATCTCCTTAGCAGATGGAAGCTTCTCCAAGGGCACCAGATGAACCATTTTTGAAAATCTGTCAATTATGGTTAGTAGTACAGAGTGACCATTAGAAACCGGTAGACCTGTCACAAAATCCATCACAATGTGCGACCACGGGCGAGGGGGAATTGGCAAAGGGTGCAACAACCCCGCAGGGGGGCGACGAGAAGGCTTAGCTTGACAACATTGAGTGTATTCAGCAACAAAGTCTTTGACATCCTTGACCAGCGATGGCCACCAAAACTGAGTTCGAACTGTCTGAATGGTTCTGCTGATTCCTGGATGACAAACTAAACGAGAGCAATGACAAGACTCCAGTACCTTAGGCACAAGGCGTTCAGGGACAAAACAGCGGTCAGGTGGACATGATGGTGGGATAGGCAGATCTCTAATGGCTTCCTGGACCTCCCTTTCCACCTCAACTCGGGACACAGACAACCTGACAGTTTCAGGACGGATAAACTCCTCTTCACCCGCAGACTGAGATTCTTCAGGCTCTTGAATCCGGGATAGGGCATCAGGTTTGCCACTTTTATTCCCTGGCCTGTAAGATAGGGAGAAATTAAAACAACCAAAAAACAAAGCCCACCTAGCCTGTCTGGGGTTTAGCCGTTTTGCTGATTTCAGGTACTCCAAGTTCTTATGGTCAATCCACACCATAAACGGCTCCTTAGTCCCCTCCAGCCAATGTCTCCACTCTGTCAACGCCAACTTGACAGCCAATAACTCTCTGTCTCCCACGTCGTAATTCCGCTCAGCCTGTGACAGAGTCCTTGAAAAGAAGGCACATGGGTGAACACGATCATCCTCACCTCTCTGGCTTAATACGGCTCCGACCCCAGTGCTTGAGGCATCCACCTTGTTAGGTATTATTCAGTCAACTCAGAGGTAAGAACGATACAGTCAGAGTTACTTGCAGCAAGGGTAGCCCACTTTGCAGTGCAACTACAAAGTTTTGACACCCTATCTCTTTATTTATATACACAATTCAACAGACAGTTCAGACAGGGTGTGTGTGTGTGAGACAGAAAGGAGGCTGGTTCTCACAGAGATAACAATGATCTCACACACACAGGGAGGAAGGCATAGTGCAGGTGCCTTGCAACACAAAGTTTTTACATGAGTGATAACAAGTTTTTGCACCCATCCAACACACCTCCACGATAAACTGTCTCTCTGGGTCAGGAGACCGTAACACTGGAACTGACGTGAAGAGTTCCTTTAACCTATTGAAGGCCTTCTCTGCATCCTTATTCTACACAAATTTTACCTTGGAAGAGGTAAGAGCATTTAGGGGAGTAGCAACCAGGCTGTAATTTCTAATAAACCTCCTATAGAAGTTAGTGGACACCTGAATGCTAAATGTCCCTTCTCTCCACAATAAAAACAGAGCTTGAATCTTCTCCAACGATCTTTCTCCTCAGGAGTAATCTTGGTTCTGCCCAATTGCATGGGCTCACAATTATCATTTGCCTCAGTGAAAGGTGACTGACTCCTTCTCTCATACTGGTGTGCAGAAACCTGAGGTAATGATGAGCGACCCTTCTCATGGCGCTTCTCCCTCCTTCTCTCTGCCAGCCGAATATCAATGCGAGCAGCCAAGTCCTCGAGTTGCTTCAGGGAAGAAGGATAGTCACAGGTCGCTAACTCATCCTTGATGTCTTCGTTTAATCCTTTCATGAATGCATCCATTTGTGCTGCCTCATTCCAACGGCTCTCTGCAGCCAACAAATGAAAGTCAATTATATAGGACGAGACAGACTGATCACCCTGTTTGAGGGATAATAATCCTCTTGCAGCTTCACGACTTAGAATGACCGGGTCAAAAACTCGAATGAGTTCCTTGGAAAAAGTTTCATAGAAGGCACAAGATGCAGACCTGTTTTGTCATTCAGCAGTCCCCCACTGCTTCGCCCTTCCTGCCAGCAGAGATATAACAAACGCCACCTTGGAACGTTCAGTGGGAAAGGATGACGGCTGAAGCTCAAAATGAATTTCACACTGAGTTAGAAAAGCTCGACACTGGTCTGAGTCTCCCCTGAACATCTCAGGCGGAGAGAGGCGTGGCTCCCTTACCTCTGCTGTTGTCCGTGTTATTTGGGCGTGGTTTCTTTGTGACGGTGGCGGCTCGAAGACAAGATTACCAGAACGTAATGTGGAAATTATTTCCTCCATGCTGGAACCCAACCAGGAAAGGGTATCATCAACATGGGTAGGCCACTGTTGTGCTGGCGATGGGTCCATTTTTGGCCAGATTTTTCTGCTATGAATCAGAAAAAGGTGGACCCAAGTTTCAGCCAGACACAGTACTGAAAGTTTAAAAGGTTTATTCAGCCACAGGAAAACGTCACACAGGTAACACTCCTCACAGCTTCCAGGAATCACTGAGGCAGAAAGAGGGATTAGTGACTTGTAGTCTCTCCAGATTTTGCAGGGATCAGAAAAGCCACTAACCTGCTTTTGTCTTGAGTGGAACTTGAAACCCAGAGGGGAAACCTTAGTGGGCGGCAGGCAGTGATCTCCACAGCTCAGGTAAGAAGTGACTCCAGGCTGAATAATCAGAGGGCTAGGCTGGCTCAATAATCCAAGGACAGAAACAGGGTCAACGATCGGAACAAGAGTCGTCAGGCAAGGGGCAGGCAGAGGCATAAACCAGATGCAGGAAACAAGGTCGACAACCAAAATCCAAATAGTCCGACAGGGAGCAGGCAGAGGCATAAATCCAAAAGGCAAGGCAAGGTCAAGAACAATGATCAGACAGGAAGGAACGCTGGATATCTACTCACACAATGGCTTTCAAAAATCTGGCACCGTCTGCTTGTCAGAGTCAGTATATATCAGGGAAGACACAGGTGCTTGGCTTTCCACAGATTGCACTACACTGCAGCAGCCACCAGGTGCATCTAATCTGCTGATTGCAGCCAGGGAGACAGGGTAGAGCAGACGTGCCAGAATCATGACACTGCAAGGGCCCCCTTGGCTGCTATTATTACTAGGAATGCCCCTGGGTGAGTGGACTGTCTCCCTTATTGACTTATACAAACTAAAATGATGCTTGGATTCTTTAACTGTATGGATTCATTGGTTCGATTACAGAGTGCTGCATAGATTTCATTCACTGAAATATATCTCTAATGACAGTTAAAAATACATTTCAACTCCATGTTATGTTTTCCCAAATTATTACAATCTTTCTATGCCTATTTAATAACATTTACGATCATTATCTGGTTGTAAATCCAAGTAGAGAAAGCACAAAAAAACGAAACTTCACAATAGAATCATTAAAAATCCCTAGCTGATCCACCTAATATTGCGCTTTGCAGAAAACAGTTTATGCCAGAGGCTTCAAAAATTCAGTTCAAAGGTACTTTATTGATCCCCGAGGGTAAATTAGAATTTCAGTACAACCCATCCAAACATACATCATGACACAAGACAAGGGGAGACGGGTCACCAAGGCTTTGCTGCCCACTCACAGGCGCTGCCCTTGTTAGATGAGAAAAGAGGTCACATTAGGTAAGTAGAGGAAATAAATCATATTTCACACTTTATCCTTAGCAGGATACAGTTTGAGATTGTAAAAAACCTCAGAACAAAGAAGCAACAAGTTGACAAAACAACATCATGCTGGGAACGGTGAAGGTGGTGTGAGGGGTGCATATGTTTATCTTGAGCATGTGAGTGTGTGTAAGTGTGTGTGCAGTAAGTCCATGAAGCACTGTCACAGAGACCATTGTCCTTGATGGTTCGTTGGAAGGTTCATCAACTGGCCACAAAGTTCTGAACAGGTCCACAGATGTCCTCAGGGAAGGGAGGTGGCAGAGGGAGCAGAGCGTCATGTTTACATAACTTCCAGGAGAAGTTGAAGATAACCAGCCATCAAGGCCATGCAGGGGAGCCAGATTCAGAAAAACAATAATTATTTGGGTTAGGCTGACTCTTAATTTTCCGTCAGCCTTGAGAGTCTCACTGGTTCTTCTCAAAGGCGAATCCAAACAGTCAAATTCCTGGTCTTTCTGCCAGATCCGAGTGAACAACTTTCTCCAAGATTTATCCCATTTCACCCCTGAGTCCAGGAACCGCAACCTGCCTGCGATCCTAAGGATCACATCCAGTCTGCGATTCAGCTCAGGTAACATCTCAGTCTGAGTGTTGATCGCTCTGAAGATCCCATCATACATGCCAAGCAGCCTTACAATGACCAGAACAGCTGCTGACATTCTCCAAATTTCTCGATATGCCAGGTAACCGCTGACTCCAAAAAGCAGAAATCCTGATATCAAACATCCAATTATATACACATCTTCCACATCCTCGACTGACATTATCGACAGACACACAATCCTCCACTTCTGCCAAGAGTCGATTGTGTATCCAGAGAAAAATGTCCCGTCTGGACAAGTTGGCTCTCCTTCACCCTGTCTTCTCCTCGACCAGCTGACCAAATCCATAACTCAGAATTTGGAAGATATGCAAAAAGAGGCTCCAAAAAGAAGACAAGACACAGAGCTGAAGCAGGGCAGATATGGGAGGGTGTGGGAGACAGAGAAAAAGCGTCCTCCTCCACCGAGAGCAGAAAGAAAAAGACGCTTCCAATCTGAGAAAAATGCTGCTCACATTTTGCTCTTAGAGTTGTAACTTAAAATTCAGTTCAGGTCAGTTTAATGCATTTATTTCTGTTGAGGCAATTTACAACATTTTGCAGCACTTTGCAATACATACAGGTCCAGTTTTCTGGTTTCCAAAATGTTTTATAAGTAAAAATGTGAAAAGTGCAACATTCAGTCCCCAGTCAACACCTTGCAGAATTACATTTTGCTATAACTGGAGATGCAAATTATTTGGGGTCTCTGACAGCAATGCACTTTTGAAGGCTGATATTTTTACCCATTCTTCTTTTGCAAAATAGCTCAATCTCAGCAGGACTGCACTGAGAACATCTATAAATATCCCTTTTCAAGTCATACCATAGATTCTCTAGTTGGACTTAGGTCTGGACATTGACTGGACCATTTTGTTGCTCTGTATATTTTGGGTTGTTATCCTGCTGTAACGTGACAAATGCGGAGAGGTTTTGAGGAGCATGAGTACTTATTAAAGGCCTAGATGCAGCATCTAATTGCCATACTTTGATGTGTGTGCAGATAAATGCTGCACTGATTTGATGTACATGACCAAAGAGGCCAGGAAGCACAAGCTGGGGCCCCTGCACCCAGCTTACATCCTACTACAACTGGTGAAGGAGTCCCTGCTGGAAAAACTTCCAGAGGACCCTCATGTTCGAGTCTCTGGGAAGCTCTGCTTGTCCCTTACCAGAGTCCCTGACGGGAAGAACCTACTAGTGTCACAGTTTGACAGCAGAGATGAAGTCATTCAGGTATCTTGATAATGCTGTGCTGAATTTTGCCTTTGAGGTCGGGAGAAAAGTTGGTGTTGTGACTATCAAAGTCGCAGGTATATTTAACTGAAAACTGGAAGCTGGTAATGTAGAAATTGTTGTTTTTCATGATTCAGCACAGTACTGTGCAAAAGTTTTAGGCAGGTGTGAAAAAATGCTATAAACAGAGAATGCTTTCAAAAATTGAAGTATTAATCATTTAATTTCATCAATCAACAAAATGCAGTGAATGAACAAAAGAGAAATCTAAATCAAATCAATATTTTGTGTGTCCACCCTTTGCCTTAAAAACAGCATATTTTCTTCTAGGTCCACTTGCACACATTTTTTGAAGGAACTCGGCCGGTAGGTTGTTCCAAACATCTTGGAGAACTAACCACAGATCTTCTATGGATGTAGGTTTTCTCACATCTTTCTGTCTCTTCATGTCATCCCAGACACACTCAATGATGTTGAGATCAGGGCTCTGTGGGGCCAGACCATCACTTCCAGTAAGTCTTGTTTTTCTTTATGCAGGAGATCTTAATCACTTTGGCTGTATGTTTGGGTTGGCTGACTTTTTTCACACCTGCCTAAAACTTTTGAACAGTACTGTATGTTGAAATGGACTATAGACATTTTGAAAGGTGATATTAAAAGGATATGTAAATAGGTGGAAGACAAACCAGCCTTTTGTTGGTAAAGTTGTATTTGAGCTACTGAAATCTTCTTTGTCCAGGTCCTCATATGCAGCTGCTTTGTCCCACTCTACTGTGGTGTTGTTCACCCACCTACCGTGGAGTGGTGAGTGAACTATCAAACCTCAACCTGCACCACACACAACTAAACACAATTAAAGCCATGAGGTTCAAAGAATGTGTTGAATAACAGATTCAGCGATTCTGGAAAACAAAATTCACATTAACTCTCATTAAAATTTTTCAAAGGTTATTGTGAATTTTCTCTAATCCACAAAAGGTCAAATTGTGTATAATACAGGTCCTTCTCAAAATATTAGCATATTGTGATAAAGTTCATTATTTTCCATAATGTCATGATGAAAATTTAACATTCATATATTTTAGATTCATTGCACACTAACTGAAATATTTCAGGTCTTTTATTGTCTTAATATGGATGATTTTGGCATACAGCTCATGAAAACCCAAAATTCCTATCTCACAAAATTAGCATATCATTAAAAGGGTCTCTAAACGAGCTATGAACCTAATCATCTGAATCAACAAGTTAACTCTAAACACCTGCAAAAGATTCCTGAGGCCTTTAAAACTCCCAGCCTGGTTCATCACTCAAAACCCCAATCATGGGTAAGACTGCCGACCTGACTGCTGTCCAGAAGGCCACTATTGACACCCTCAAGCAAGAGGGTAAGACACAGAAAGACATTTCTGAACGAATAGGCTGTTTCCAGAGTGCTGTATCAAGGCACCTCAGTGGGAAGTCTGTGGGAAGGAAAAAGTGTGGCAGAAAACGCTGCACAACGAGAAGAGGTGACCGGACCCTGAGGAAGATTGTGGAGAAGGGCTGATTCCAGACCTTGGGAGACCTGCGGAAGCAGTGGACTGAGTCTGGAGTAGAAACATCCAGAGCCACCGTGCACAGGCGTGTGCAGGAAATGGGCTACAGGTGCCGCATTCCCCAGGTCAAGCCACTTTTGAACCAGAAACAGCGGCAGAAGCGCCTGACCTGGGCTACAGAGAAGCAGCACTGGACTGTTGCTCAGTGGTCCAAAGTACTTTTTTCGGATGAAAGCAAATTCTGCATGTCATTCAGAAATCAAGGTGCCAGAGTCTGGAGGAAGACTGGGGAGAAGGAAATGCCAAAATGCCAGAAGTCCAGTGTCAAGTACCCACAGTCAGTGATGGTCTGGGGTGCCGTGTCAGCTGCTGGTGTTGGTCCACTGTGTTTTATCAAGGGCAGGGTCAATGCAGCTAGCTATCAGGAGATTTTGGAGCACTTCATGCTTCCATCTGCTGAAAAGCTTTATGGAAATGAAGATTTCATTTTTCAGCACGACCTGGCACCTGCTCACAGTGCCAAAACCACTGGTAAATGGTTTACTGACCATGGTATCACTGTGCTCAATTGGCCTGCCAACTCTCCTGACCTGAACCCCATAGAGAATCTGTGGGATATTGTGAAGAGAACGTTGAGAGACTCAAGACCCAACACTCTGGATGAGCTAAAGGCCGCTATCGAAGCATCCTGGGCCTCCATAAGACCTCAGCAGTGCCACAGGCTGATTGCCTCCATGCCACGCCGCATTGAAGCAGTCATTTCTGCCAAAGGATTCCCGACCAAGTATTGAGTGCATAACTGTACATGATTATTTGAAGGTTGACGTTTTTTGTATTAAAAACACTTTTCTTTTATTGGTCAGATGAAATATGCTAATTTTGTGAGATAGGAATTTTGGGTTTTCATGAGCTGTATGCCAAAATCATCCGTATTAAGACAATAAAAGACCTGAAATATTTCAGTTAGTGTGCAATGAATCTACAATATATGAATGTTACATTTTCATCATGACATTATGGAAAATAATGAACTTTATCACAATATGCTAATATTTTGAGAAGGACCTGTAATTCAAGTTTATGCATACACTCCAACCAGTCAGTCATTTTCTATAGCGCTTCATCCATAGTGGGTCGCGGCGAGCTGGTGCCTATTGTCAGGTTCAATCAAACTAAAATACTTATAATATCACAAAAAGAAGAGAAAGACAAGATAATTAGTTTCTTACTCTCTGTGAGGAGAATGGACAGAGATGTGCTTTCAGTTACAAATCTCCTACCGCTCTGAAAACCATCTCTCCAAATCCTCTTTTTATTTAGGGTGGTCTCTAGTTACAATGAACGTTGCTGCTCTGAAGGATGGGGGAAAACAAACAACAGCAACATGACATAGATCATGCACACCATTATCCTGTACTAACACGCTTGCATTGTCTCCATAATCTTAAGATATGTGCGATCTTTGTTCAGCACAATCAGCTGTTGTCTTTGTGATGTCCTCAACTGTGACTGCATCGTCTCGATTCCACCTTTCCTCCTTGCCTGCAAACAACTCATCACATGTTTATTTACACATACAACATGAAAGGTTATAAGAAATCTATATACAATTATTCCAACACCTATCTCCTGTAGTTTATGGGCGGGGTACACCCTGGACAGGCCGCCAGTCCATTGCAGGGCAACACACAAACAACCAAGCATACACTCATTCACACACCTAAGGGCAATTTAGAGAAATCAATTAACCTAGGCCGGGAATCAGACCCAGAACCTTCTTGCTGCAAGGCAAGGCAACAGCGCTACCCACTGCGCCACCATGCATCCCTCCACTCCAACCCATATATGAATATATGTCCCTTAATAAATTGCTGAGGAAGGACATGTTTTTGTACGCCACATGTTTTGTAGGCCTTTGTAGGTCAGTGGTGCTGGTACTTGTTTATTGTACCAGCACCACTGACGCTTAAAGAGACCCTGAGCATAATGCTACCTCAACTATGTTTGACAGTTGGGACAGAGCTCTTAGGTTGGAAAGCATCGCTTTTACTCCCACAATCATATTTCATCATTGTTGCCAAATAGCTTTGCCTTTGTCTCATCTAAACCATTTCTCCAGAAGGCATTCGGATAGTCCGGTAGATGCAAATTTCAAGAGAAGCTTGAGCATACTGATTGTGAAGTAAGAACGTCTTTCTTGGTAGGCATCCTCTAAGTCTTCACTAATATTAAACTTGCTTCCCTGTGGACAGGCTCACTGGTGTCTCCACAGTTTCCAGTTTATGGCATGCTCTAGCTTCAGTGTACCTGAACGTCCTAACTACAAAGTAATCTGAGGGTGGACATTTGGGGTTTGATGGTTGACGCTTGGGCACAGCTGGGCTTTCCAGCTGGATCTATAACACACATAAAATCAGATTTTTGAATGGATAAGGAGGCTAACATTAAGCTTCTGGGATGGGACTTACTTCAACTGTGCTTAAAATGTATGATCTACGCTCAAAGGCAGAGTCCATGCTAAGAAACCAACCCATTTAAATTCTACCAGTTGTGCCAAGGAGAATGGTCCACCCACACCCCAGAATCATCTCTGCTGCTGATTGATGGGAACAAAAAGCATGTGGTTTATGTGATACTTGGTAAGTGAAATGTATCCAAATATTAATGGGGGTGTATGTGTAGTTTTCAGCATTTGTGGATTTGAGAAAATTCCCATTAAATTCAAACTTGTGCGTCTACCAACCCTACCATGAAAAAAGCAGAGTACCAACATGTTGTGAAAATACCAA
Organism: Girardinichthys multiradiatus; assembly: GCF_021462225.1. Classification (NCBI taxonomy): domain Eukaryota; kingdom Metazoa; phylum Chordata; class Actinopteri; order Cyprinodontiformes; family Goodeidae; genus Girardinichthys; species Girardinichthys multiradiatus. The sequence goes on along the minus strand of NC_061795.1, from coordinate 1,062,685 downwards.
AAATAATTAGGATTTTATTGCCCATGATGAGTGCTTTCATATTTCTCATCACCACTGTAACAAAGACAGTAACGACCTGAAGTCAGCTTACTGACTTTTATTCCTCTCAGTATTATGTGGATGGTGCTGTTAGTGACAACCTGCCTCGCTGTCAGCTTGGAAGAACAATTACAATCTGCCCCAGAGCGAGCACGCTTACCTTCCACGAGGTGAACTTCAACAACGTCAGCATCCACGTCAACTTGGAAGACTTGAACAGGGTGACCAGGACCCACCTGGAGGAAACTGTTAGTAAATTTCACTTTGACTGAAATTCAAATAATTAATCTTAAACAGGAACCTTTGAATCTAATCCATCCATTCTACTAACAGCCGAACATGTGTAAGTTTTATTCTGCACTGTTGGTTTGCTGAAATGGATAAAAAAAAACATACCAGTTGCAAGAAAGAAAATGCTTCTTGTTTAATATAAAATTCACTTTCAATGCTGGTGCAGTGCCACCACAAAGAATTCCATCCAGATAGGCAAAGCAATGGATGAAATCTCTTCTACATTCAATTGTTCATTAATAATCAGGTTGGTAAACACTTTAATTTTGACAGGTTATTTTGTTTTGACTACAGATAAGTTTTGCTACCCTTCAACACCAATAAATAAAACTTTTGACCAAAGTTGGACCATGATGTATAGTAGGAGTTGTATGATATCAGCTTTTTTTGGAGTTATCTTTACAGTATGTCACGAATGCAGCATTGCATCCAATCAACAGACCTAATTTTTGTAAAGCCAAACTAAAACTTGGGGAATTATGAAACATTTCTTTATGTAAGTTTTCTCTTTTCTCCCCAGTCAAACATGACTGCGCAGATGCTCAAGCCTTCCATCTGACTTGCACCTGTGTGAAAGAAAAGAGGAAATGAATGCTTTCCTGGAGAGTCCAGAAGGCGCTCTGGCCTGCAGCAGTACCTTTACCAATGCCAGCTCTGGGACTGATGAAGCCACAGTGAAGTCACCTCCAGATGAAGTGAGAGGCTGGGGTTTAGGCGGAGCTCTGGGTCTGCTCCGAAATTTGAGATCGGAGCAAACGTTAAACCCCAAATAATCTGAAGATGTACAGCTGTTTTTTGGAAGTTAACTCATTTTTTTTAATATTGCACTTAAATGGTAACCCCGACGTTATGAATATAATACATGTTGTATGTTTTATGATGGTTCTATTAAAGAAAATGTCTGATCTCTTGTCATGTGTCCTTCTCAAGTTTCAGGTTTTCTATTAAGCTAAAACATTTGGGTAGTATTTATCTATTTTTATACTATACTGATTAAATCTTTCTTAATTTACCGAAAGTGACAATCTCCTATTTTTTTTTTTTTGCAAATAGGTAATATGGATGCAGAGTCATAATGTATGTAATCATAAGTTATATAATTATTGTGCAAAGTTTTTTTGATTAAAGCAGTTGCGGCAGATGAAAAATGATGGTTTTCCACATAAAATCTCTCACTCATCATTTGAGTTTGACGATAAAATTTGTTATAACCTTCCTAACAAGTCTCTCATTTACTTTGCACTCATTCAAAACAACTTATTGCTTTTACCTGCTGCCCCCCATTTAGCCAAAGCAAATGTTTGCAGTCTTAATGCTCATGCTTTGTAGGAACTATGGCCTTAAGTGAGTTTAATGCAGTTTTCTAGAAACAAATGAACAATAAAGTGAACAGTGACCAGATTGGAGAATGTGAGCGACAACTACGTGTTTAAATATTACTTTTGCATAAGAAAATGGAAAAAGAACACAAAACTAACAACATTGAACAAAAAACAATGGTAAACTGGAAATTTGTTTTTTTTTTTGGAAAAAGATTAAACTGAACATGGCATGTAGTTTAACAGCTGAACATGCCTGCTTTGTCAAAATTTTTTACAAATGACTTTGTTGTCATTAATTGCACATTTTGTATGTGCATTTTCAAAATAAATACCTGCAGAAGTCCAATTCTGCAAAAAAGTTGTCCAGTTCACACAAAGAGTGCAACAAAAGATGCTGGTTGTTTTTTAGGCTGTGCTGACTCAAATCTGGTGCACAGGCAAACAGAAAAGGGGAAGGGGACAAAGGGGAAACATCCCAGAAGACAGAAGGAAAAATAAGCATTAGGAGAGAAAACTCAAAGCATTACGCCTTAAGAAGAAACTTACTGGCTGATGTCTTGATGTTCCTTCCACATTATGTTCTTTCCTGATGATAACATCTAGTTTGCTATTTTTGTCATTTCTCTGGGAAAATACCCCCATAACATGATACTATCACTCTCATATTTCACAGCTGGGATGGCAATTGTAGGGTTGCAAGCTTTCACCTTTAACTTTATGTTCCAATAATACTAATCATTACCATCGTTAAAATGAAGGTCTTTGTCCCTGAGAGTATTTGCAAACTGTGATCTGGCTTTATTATGTTGCTTTTGGAACTACTACTTCTTCTCTAAAACGCTTTTCATTAAATCTCAGTACACGACCCATTTCATTGTGGATCAGGCTGCTCTCTTACCAGCTTCAGCCAGCATCTTCACAAGGAATTTCTCTTTTTACTGGGGTTAACACGGATATTTCACACCAAGACACTAATCTCTGACTCCCAGTATGCTTCCAGTCCATGAGTTTTTTTTTACTAGCATATAACTGTTAAATGTGGCGCCTGAAAAATTGTCTTTTCCTGATATTTTGCCTGATTTCTTTTGGTTATTTTGTGATGTTACAAGGAGGAAATGTGTCTGAGGTTTAGTTTTAAAATAATTAACCGGTGGGCCTCCGTATAACTCATGCTCACAATACCATCACCTCATCATTGCAATTAACAAGTAATCTTAAAGTATGCAAATCTCTGAATTTGAGGAAAGTAAAATAAATATCTAAAAACCTTTCTCTCTTATTATTCTGACATTTAGCAAAGATAAATAGATAAATAGTAAACTGGAGAGTCATGGCCAGCAAGCAGCCTGGATATTAATCTGCTACAATCCTTTTTCTGAGGGCATCTGAAAACTCTTTGGATCTCACCTTGGTGTTGACTCTCACCTCAGCAGCCAGGAGAACAGGTACTATTAAATGTCTGAGGACAGAACTCTTCTTCTTCTTGTGCACCTGATGTCTGATGCCTGTGTGTTTTTAGTTATTCCAACTGTGATTAAATGTGGGGGTGTCCTAACTTATTCCAGACCAAAAGTCGGTTTTTTGTTACATAATACAGATGTTTACAAAAAGTATGTTCACCAGTTTCCATCGTATTATTTGTATCACCTGAGTTTTTTTGTACTTTTTCAGATATGTGAGAAAACACACAGGCTAGCCCCACATAACCAAGCATGAGTCAGGTGAAATGTTCATGGTCTGCTTATGCAATACATCTCCCCCTCACACACTGTGAATCAGTACAAGGTCACATGGCATTAAGCTGTTTTGATTACTAAAAATGTTTGCGCTCGCGTGGGTGTGGGTAGTTGGGGTGTTGAGTGAGCTGGGTAAGAGGGTTGTACTTTGTCTGTTTTGTAACAATTGATTCCAAGCCCTGCCCATTCACTGTCTAAATGTATCAAGATAACACATGTTCATTCAGTCCAGAGAGGAATCCAGATGCAAACAGCTGGACTGTGGGGATCACTGAAATGATAAGAATATTCTGAGTTCTTCTGAATGGAAGATTCAGGGAGAATGTTTGATTTGTCCGAGGAGTGGAACATCTCTTTTGCTGGCTGTGGATTTAGGAGTATCTACTATGTTGGTGCTTTGAGCTGCATCCTTGAGCAGGTCCCTCAGCTGGTGCATGGTGCCTCTAAATTTGGGGGAGCTTCCTCCGGTTGTCTAGTGGCAGCAGCTCTGGCTGTGGGGATTCCTATCGGTAAGTAAATTACTGTACACCCTAGAGTTAGGCTGCTCAGTATCTCTCTAACATCTAAATATCTGAATGTTATAATCACATTTTCATTATTTAACTCTTTCCAGATACACAATTCTACTGTATAAAAAAAATCTTGCATGAATATACAATTCCACAAAATTATACAAAAGAATATTATCTTAAACCAGGTGTTATTAATACTTGACTCTGCAAGTTCACTGACAACCTTTGAACTCATGCAAAGATGAGGGCAATTTCCAAAGTTCACGTTATTTTCCTAGATAACAGAGGTGAATGAGAGCAAAACACTGTATTTACAACAGTAGGCAAAGTCATTGCTGTGTTGCTTGGAAATTGTTTAACACGTAATGAAAAAGATATATTTTAAAAACTAGCGGAAACAAAACACATCTCATACCCTCTGAGAACCAATATTACCAAGTAAAAGCAGCTGTAATTTGCTACGTCCCTGAAAACTGTGTCAATGTCTTTGGCTCCTCAGAACAGCTCTGTTTCAGTATTTTGAACCTGGCGAAGGGAGCCAGAAAGCACACTTTGGGAGTTTTTCACCCAACCTTCAGGATGCTGCATACGGTACGGGACTCTCTGCTGGAAAAGCTTCCGGAGGACGCCCACATCCTGGCCACGGGTAGGCTCTATGTGTCCCTCACCAGACTGCCAGATGGAGGAAATGTGTTAGTGTCAAAGTTTGACACCAGAGAGGAGCTCATTCAGGTAGAACGGACTGGGCAACCAATCACACATGGTCAGGCTGGGGCTTAGTGTGTCAGGAGCTGTGGCTGCAACACATTAAACATTTGTATCATTGTATAACTGAATGGCAGACAGCAAAACAAAATAAATAAAACTGATTAAAACACATGATATAGTGCAACAATATAATAATAATAATAATAATAATAACTAGAAACCTGCAAGCAGCTTTGAAGGCCCTCGCACCCCTCAGCGCAACTCAGGCTGTCGAGTGACTGCAGGAGCCTGGCATCACCTCATACACGCCACCGACGATGACACTGCTTCACTTCAACACGTCGTCACTAAGTGGCACTGTGAGCAACATGTCATATGATCTTCGGTCATGCAGAGTTTCGGTCTGGCAAAAAGCATTCAAAATTTCAAGTAAATCGGACCTTCCAGAAGGACGCTGCACTCACTTGTTTGTTTGTGGGCGGGGCTAAAACAACATCATCAATTGACTGTGTCAACATGTCCATCATTAAGTCATGATCATGTATACTACATTTCAAGTGGATCCGATGATGAATGAGGGAGATATAGCCCTTGAAGTGTCCTAGGGGGCGCTGTTGATCCAAATTTAAATGTAATCCAATAGAGCTGTTTGGGGGCTGACAAAGATCAAGCATATTCATTTTGGAGTGAATCGGACCATGCATGTGTAATTTAGAGGCAAACGTATGGCCGTGGCGTGACATCATAATACGCCACGCCATCATATTCAATCCCTCCAGCTAAAGCAGTCAGTACTGTCGACTGTCTAAGAGCATCATGTTATCTGTTACTTGGGACATTTTCACATTGATTAGGTGAAGAACATCAAACATTGACTCTGTAAAGGAAAACTTGCTACTTCCTGTTTTCAGGGGGCGGGGCTTCGATGATGTCAGCATCTGATCAGTGAATATTGTTGAGGCCTAGAGGCAGATCAATCCCAGAAGGTTTCATGTGTCTGTGACTTTCCTTGTAGGACCTAAGTCCATTTAGTGTTTTTTGGCGAGTTGTCATATTTTGAGGCGTGGCCACGCCCACACGCTTTCATGTATCCAAAAGCTTTTGATAACTTTTGATTCCCAATCCCTTAAGAGTAAACTGAGTGATTTTCAAGTCTCTAAATCAAAAGCTGTAGGAGGAGTTCGCTCAGATATGCGGGCTAGAAACGGGCAAAACTGGGTCAAAATGGCAACTTCAATCAAAAATGGCCGACTTCCTGTTGGTTTTGGACCAATGCTCCAAGAGACTTTTTTGTAGGTCCTGAGAAGATACATAAGTTTACCACATTTCAGATTCCTCGGTCAAAGTATGGCTTGGGGCTGATTTTTTGAAATATTCTAGGGGGCGCTGTGGACGAATTAGGCCACGCCCACCGAATATGTCATCAGATCTCTGTTGGGGACTGGACAAGGATCAATCACATTGAATTTGGTGCAGATCAGATGATCTATGTGGAAATTAGAGGCAAACGTATGGCCATGGCGTGACGTCTGACTTTGCCGTGCCGCTATGGCCACGCGCTTTTCTGAAAAGTCACTGTGCCTCAAACGAAGTTAGACCCACTAGTTATCTGTCTTCTGACACACTTTCAAGTGGATTGGGTCAAGAGGGTCAGAGAGGCACGTTTCCAAGTGAAAAAAGTGACTTCCTGTTCTGAGGGTGCGTGGCTTTGGTGATGTCAGCATATGACCCCATAGGATTGTCGGGAACCCGAAGCTCCTCGTTCATGCCAACTTTGGTGTGATTTGGAATTTATTTGGGAAGGTTATTGCAATTTTTCACTTTTGGCGCAAACGCCAAGTTCGTGTCCCGGCCACGCCCCCTAAACATGGCCAAAAACTCACGATTTTGATCACTTTTAATCCCCCATCCCTTAACTGCATGTTGACCAAATATGACCAAATATAGCTCAAAATCCCTAGGAGGAGTTCGTTAAAGTTCGAGGTGAGTAAAAGTGAGAAACGGCGAAAAATTGGCCTTTGACCCAAAATGGCCGACTTCCTGTTCATTTTAGGGCATACCCCCAAGGGACTTTTTTCTTGTTTTGAGGTGCTCTAGCATTGTGCCGAATTTCAGATCTGTACTACTTACGGTTCGGGCTATCTCACATTTGGGGGCGTGGCTAAGTGGTTTGGCCACGCCCACTGACGACGACATTAAAGATCAAGAATTTCATGCGGGGGACAATTTTGGGTGAAGTTTGGTGACTTTTTGGTTATGGCAAAGTCCCCATATTGCCCCGCAAAGAGGCAACGGAATAATAAGAAGAATTCGAGCGATTACAATAGGCCCTTGCAGTTTTCCTGCTCGGGCCGAATAATAATAATAACCAGCGACGAATTTGAATGGCTTGAAGCAGAAAGGTCTGTAGCAATGGGGTGGTGCATTTGATGTTGCCGTATCCTGATGGCAACGGTACTAAACGTGGAGGAAGAAGTTATCCCCTTGTTCTGGCAATCTAAAACAGTTCCTGACAGAGGTAGGGTCTCAGCTCCCCTCACTATCCTCTGCAGGGGTGTCCTGTGTGCCATTTTGTAGCTGGAGTACAATGCTGGGATGCAGTACTTAAACATACTCTCAACCTCAGCTCCACTGAATGTTTTGGGGAGGCTGCAGAAAGTTTATCCGTTGCTAAGTGAGTGTGCTTTGTGGCCTCTTTACAGGTTCTCATGTGCAGCTGCTTCTTTCCTGTCTACTGTGGCTTTATACCACCATCATACCATGGAGTGGTGAGTGTGTTCCCTATGCACTGTTTTCATGTCTTTGATAAACTTAACTCAGCTTTATTAATGACACCATGTAAGCAAATAAACATTTGAAGCTGCTTTACTAGACACAAGCAAATAAGGAAGAAACAAATGTGAGAAATTAAACAATAACGCAATTTGGAAAATTAAGTTGCAAACTGAAAAAAGTTCAAACAAAGGCATTCATGGGCATTTTTCAAATCAAATTTTCAAAAGGCGTAGTTTTAAGTTAAGATTTAAAAAACAGGAAAGAGATCTGCATTTTAGACACTTAGTGGAAGCTTACTGATTGCTGGTTTTACAGCGAGGAACCTCCAGATCTGGATCAGAAAATTCTGGGAATGATTATGAGGACTGTGTCTTGAGAATGAATGTTTCTTGTAAGAGTGTGGAGGATATTACAATCTATAAGATAGGCATGAGCAGGGACATTATTTGCTTAATACACTATATTACCAAAATGATTCATCCCTCCAAATCACCAAATTCAGAGCTTTTCCAATCAGATCCATGCCCACTGGTGTGCAAAATCAAGCACCTAGGCAGGGAATACATTCCTCTCAGGAGCTCAATGTATTCCAGCACATTATCATGACTGAATGCAACTATTCAATCGTGTGTGTTTGTAAAAACTTGCAGCATTTACCTAAGCAGAATGCTGAAGATATGTGCAGGGGATTCCACCTGTATCTGGCCCATCTCTGTGTCATGGTCCTCATGCTGGCAGTCCTCATGTTGAGAATGTGACACAAGTTAAACTGCAGAAATCAAACTGTGAATGCTTGTTTTGCTTTCAATACAAGAAAATGTGTTCTCAACATATTATCTGCATCAGATCCTGCTGGCCAATGTAATTCTCAGATCAGATGGACACTGGAGGGTCATCCTAAGGCTATATTCTGGACACATGTGGACTGTGCTCTTAGCTTTGTGTCAGATTACTGTCACACTCGTTCTACAATTGCATTTTACCCTGTACGTTTTATAGTGGTTACGGGATTTTGACCACCTCTCGAGGTGGATCAGTAATATTGTTTGGTTAACTTCAACCCCCCTATTCTATGGTGGGACTTCCCAGTGTATTTTGAAGACTAAAGAACCCATTTTGATCAGGGAACAAACATAGAATCTGAAAGGAGCTTTTGTTCATCTACATTCATACCAACGTCCTCTTTCTCAGCACTATGTGGATGGAGCTCTGAGCAACAACATGCCTCTGTTTGAGCACAGAAACACCATCATCATGGCCCCCTTCTCAGGCGAGAGTGACATCTGTCCCAGGGAGGGTACATTCAACTTTTTCGAGGCCAACTACGGCAACGTTAGCATTCAGGTTAACACCGGCAACGTCTATCGTGTATGTACATCGTTCCTTCCTCCTACTCAGGAGGTGAGTGGAAATGCAAAACAGTGATTCAGATGTCTATAATAGGTTGTAGGAAGGGTAGCAATTCAGGTCTCAGTCTATGGAATAGGTCCTCTTGTTTAGACTTCAGCCTCAGAGCAATCTGACTATAAAGTGTCTTACTCTTAATTAATCTTATGCTTGAGGTTTAACAATGATTTGTAAATGAGACCTAGTGCAACAAAGAAATCGTTCAGTTCTTTCTGTTTTTGTGGTGATCAGAAGCTGGCTGGGATCTGCCAGAATGGCTACATGGATGCCCTTCGTTTCTTGAAAGAAAGAGGTGAGCATTCCCTCTTCCATCTTCGTTGATACCAGGTTTATTAATAGTTTTTATTGTCCTCTGCAATATCAGGTATAAGCATGTCATCAGTCAAGGATCTGTGAATTTAGATCTGCTCAGTGTGAAGAACAGCCCTTGGAGTGTAGCGCTTGGGAAAGGCTGGACCAAACCTCCTTGTTGTGAGCATGGGAAAGAACTGGCTAATGCAGAAGAGGCAAGACTGAGGAAGATGCAGCAATGTAATGGAAGAAACCCTCTGCAAAAACATCACATATGGCTGAACCACAAAGTCACCGATAGCCTCCCCGCCAGTATTAGGAAAGGTAAGAATGTACGCAAACACCAGCTCCTAACAGCAGCTTAAAGGTTGCAAGGTTCAAATAAATTCTGGGGTAAGATTTAAAATCTGTTTTGACCCAAACTACTCTGAAGTGCTTGAGGTTACAGACGCTGACGCAATATGAACATAATGCATTTCAAAAGTTTTCTGATGCAAATGATAAAGTTTCTGCTGTGATTGTATTTGTATGTGTTAGTGTTGTGTGAGGCGTGCCGGTATAACCATGACACTGGCAGCTGGTGGTCTCAGCTTCTTGACTTCCTCCCAGTAAAACTCATCTTTTACATGCTGACCCTGCCCCTCCTGCTGAGCCTTGCGTTTGCCGGAAGGTAAAGTTGATTTGAGTTTTAAAAAAAAGAGGAGGAATAGAAGAAAGTAAAACCGTGACACGTTTAGTGTTTAAAATGCTTTATATGTGACATACAGTTAAACCAGATGTTGTATATGCATTGTGTAATAATACAACCTTTTTTCCATTGTCTAATATTAAATCATACTAAACATTTCTTGCTTTCGGTCTGTTAGGACTAGCAAAGTTACTTAATCACAGTACGATCAGATTTTTTTAGAGACATTTTTACTACTTTTTTTCAGATGATTTAAGTTTACATACACTAAGATTAATATGTTCTGAGGAATCTGGGAAAGCCCAGTTGACGATGTAATGGTGTAAGTTTCTGATCTGTTCACAACCACTTGAGTTAAATGCAGACGCACCTAGATGTTTTTTGAAGACAACGCCTCAAACACACTGGTTCATTGTGTGATACCATGAGAAAAATCAGAAGAAATCAGCTAATATACTAGGAAGTCTGTCCAAGGGAGTGTCCAGGATCCAGAGATGAACATATTAGTATGCGCATGAAAGATGACAGTTTGGAATGACCACCATAGAGCTCAAGTTTCAGTCGGAGAGCTCAAAGGGTGGCCAGCAATACTCACTCAGTTACAACAGTTCGGTGAGGACGAATGGGCCAGAATTTCTGTTGTATGAGAAGTTTGTGAAGATAACGAAAACATTTGACCCAAGTCAAACAGTTTAAAGGCAATTTATGTAAAGCTTTCAATTTAAGAAAGTAATAAAAATTGGTTCCAGATTATTTTGGCCTTCAGCTAATGGAAAAAAATAGGTAATCCTACCTGATCTAAACAGTAAAGGTTCAGTCTGATTTAATGTCAGACAGTGACCTTTTAGTGTGTGTAAATATCTGGTTTGAACTATATTTTCTGTTTATTTTGATGTCATTATGTCAGGCTGTGGAGCGAACTGCAAACAACTGATACATATAGCAGGGCAGTGCAGACTCACATGGAGCATCAGAAGAGATAACCCCTAAAGGTTTGTTACATAAATTAAAGTTTTAAATCACTGCAGAACGTGCACTGACAGAATAATTATCTCTCCATTTCTCTTATCCTTTCTCCAATGAACAGTGGAAACAAGTTCCCTGACTCAGACCTTGATGACCTCAAAGAGGGAGACACAGATACTGAGCCCAGACGACATTAATGTAAAAATCTATATGTAAAAACAAGGGTCAGTTCATATAAAGTATAAGGATTAAAGATAAATGATTTCTTTATTTTGTAATCTTTAATGCTCCCTCATTTAGCAAAATAAAATTTATATTTTTGAAGCCATCTGCTGGTTTCCTTGAATTCAGTTTTGTCAATAAAATTTTAATTTAAAGATAAAAATGTAAATGTTGATCCTAAGATATTTGTATTTTCAGGTTACTTTTGTGCATCTGTTTTCATAATTTCTCTGTTGTTTATGTTCTCTAGGTGCTGCTATATTAGTTCATTCTTTTGTATTTAGGTCTTTATTCTTGTTTTGTTAGTTGTACATTTTGAATTATTTCTGTTAGATTTGTCTCCTTGGTTTGCTAGTTTTTTAGGGTCTTATTTCAGCTCCACCCGTTAATTAGTCTCCCTCCCTCAGCTTCCCTGCTTTCATTCCACCACAGCTGCTTCACATTTCCTCTAATTAGCCAATTTGGTTTCTTTGTCATCTACCACCTCTACCTCGGTATTTAAGTTCTTGATTTCTCATTGTTCATTCCTGGATTCTTTGGTGTATCTGAAATATACTCTGTTTCATTTATTAAAGAGCTGTGTTGTCAGTAGATCTGTACTTCTGGTCTTCTCCTTCCATATCCGTGGAGTGTCCTTGTGAACACCTTGGCCAATACAGCACACATCTTTTGCAACCAGTAGTGGCTTTTAGGGTGGAATTTGCTTTAAAAAGGTCCTTAATGCCTACAGGGCAGTGAACTGAAGAGGTATTGGCAGGTGACGAGAGGCTTCCTAAAGAGCTCAGCAGTAAGATTCTCCATAAAAACCTCTATGGGACACCAGCTGTTGCTTTTAATCCAGGCAAAGTTCCTTGTAAATTATGTAACTGTTGGTCCTGGGAATGTGCAGAAAATGATGAGCGTTTTGTACCACCGCATCGTATTGTGTCGGACGGAGTAGTACTGAATCAGTTGGTCGGACCGATCCATTCCGCCCATCAGCTCGTATTGCATGATTGGTGTGTGACAGGGGAATGGAACCTTCAGCCATGTGCCATCAGCTTGTGAAATTGGTCGGCCTTAAGTCCATGACCTTGTTTAGCAGTTCTGCAGCAAATACTGTAACGTAATAGTCAGAAAATGTAAAAGAGAAAAATGAACAAAAATATGACCCAAACAGAATAAAAAGATATCTACACAGAACTTAGTCTCTCCAAGTTAAGCTTTTTTGTACTCCTACAGACTCCAAGTACACAACATACTGTATTTAAGGGCTAAAAAAGTGGATTTTGCATATGTAACCTTTAAATCATATTAAATCGGGCCAACATCTGAAAGAGTGAGTAATATAGCAGTAGAGTAACATTTTAATCAAGAAATGTTTCATAAAATTCAATGACAGTGACATTTAATAAACACATACCATAATTCTAAAGAATCTAAAGTAGAAAAAGCCTGAACAAATAATGAAAACCATTTTAAACTGTGTAACATTGTTGGACCAATGCCGTTAATGTGTGGTTTCAACAAGTCCTCATTTAGCATCTTATCAGTTCATAGCACCATGAATGTAGCAGTAATGCTGACTGAATCCTCCCTCCAGAGGGTAGTACAGCCTCACACAAAGAAGTCAAGCTCAAAAATAACCTGTTCTGTCTACTGTGAAACAGTAGATTATAATGTTGATTCCAACTGCAGCACAGTGCAGTACACAACAGTACAGAGATAAAAACAAATGCTTGAATACACACAATTCTTCAAAGACAGTCAGTCGTGTCCCTGATTTCACATATTTAAAAAGGCTGCAGTGAAGACATCATAAATGTAAAAAAAAAAAAAAACAACAAAATAAAATAAAATAAACATTCTGCAGTTTCAGTTAACTCCTAAAAGTGTATATAATCCAACTTGCTAAAAAGGAAACATCTAAAACCTAACTAACTGAAGTCTGAAGACAGGATTAGCTAGTGTCTCTGCAAGCCAACACAGACTTTTCTTATCCTCCTCACATGCTGCCATCTTTTGGTCCGCTGCTGATGTTAGGAATCTGATCTGCAAACGACTGGGTCATCCACTGTCCGTCTGGGAGCCGACCCTCTGTTTGGGATGTGGCTGCCTCTTGTGCTCCTTCTGAGGAAGGACGACCAACAAACACAGGCACCAAATTATTGAATTCATTATACAAAACCAATTATGTCTGGAGAAAAGCTCAGATGGGGAGACCTAAATTAAGACTAAAGATGTCACAATGAATCATGTTAATGGTTCATTCCCATTATATATCCTGTTTCGGTATTTAAGAAATATTTGTTTCAGGTTTCGCCATCTGCTGGGGTTACCTGCGTTTGCAGAAGATGAGAATGTACAGTGACCGTTGGTCTGGTTTTCAGTCTGGCCGTCTTCAGCTCCTCTCTCCAAATACGCTCCACCATAAGCGTCTTCATATCCGGGATCATACTGCTCCTCCTTTATTGCTAACCTCTTGGCATCCTCTGTTGGTGTGAAAAAAGGGATGAAAACACTGGAAGCCAAATCAAACTCAACCAAACGGAATCATGTAATATTAAGGTGAACGAAGGCTAAAAACATTTACTGTAAACTATCAATCTTCTCTCTTCTTGACTTTAAGAATGACTCATCTTCTAACTTACGTTTGCATATTCATAATCATGCTTACCCTTAGCCAACTGAAGATTAAATGTGTAGTCGACCTCCTCAATCTCAGTAGCTTTCTGGATGCCCTTCAGCTGATCTCTGAGCTCCCTCAGTTTGATGTAGAAGTGAACCTTATCCTGAGCTCGAGGAAACTGGGCACAACGAGCACTGGAGGAAGGCATTAGGTACAAGGCCTGTATGGGCAACAAAATACAGTCACCTCTTTATAGACAAAAGAAAAGAAATGCAATGGTTTTAAATGCTAATCTGCCCATAAAGTACTTCAATTAGCAAGAAGTGATTATATTAACAAAAAATACATCAGAGTGTTTACTGTTGAGACAGAGCTGGTAATCGGAAGAACATTGTTAGTATTTTACTACATAAGTCAATAGTATGCATAGACGTCAGTGATAACATTTGGCCTTGGAACTACATGAGAACAAAAGACATGTCAGACATTTTAGGTTAGGCTATTTTAAATAGAAAAACTTTAATATTTTAACTTCCCAAAAAATATTGTATATATGTATTCTTACCATTATTTTTAGTTTTTGTACATTTTTGGCATTTCTAGGTGATTTTCCATCTGTCTGACAAAATACATTTGTCAGATGTTTTAAAGTCTGACAAATGTGAAAAACTGTCAGTTGTGATGGTTTTAATCTCTAAGGATTTTAATAATGCCCCTTTTCCACTAGTACCTAGTTGTGCGCTATGCTACGGCTCAACTAGCTTTTCCGGCTTTTGCGTTATGTGGAACCGTTATTATTTGTAGTACTTGGTTCCAACTGTGTCCCTCTCCCTCTCCTGTACTTGTCCAGAGTGCTTCATCTTGCAGCCCGTAGTCGTCTTTGGCTCTTCTTTCACTCCGAGTCTGACAACAGCCAGAGATGAGCAGCAGGTCCTTCACTGTTGTTTTGTTTGTGCCACATACAAATCACATCAAGTTGATTTTTTACCAAAAAAGTGAACAATGGTCTTGCACCTAACACTGTTAGGTCTTTACCTAACAGTTTGTTCCCTCAGTGCTGATAGCATTGTTAGCCACACCATACACTCCCCTGCGAAAGTAATCCCTGATATTCCTTGAACTTCTCCACATTTTGTCATGCTACAATAACAATCATCAGTGAATTTTCTTGTGGTTTTAAGTGACTTCCAGCAGAAAGCAGTTATAACTGTGAAATAAAAGGCAAAGTAAATGTTTCTTTTGCAAAAAAAAAAAATCTGTGGCGTGCAATTGTATTCAGCCCCCTTTATTATATTACATGCAAATTGCGATGTGTGATGAGACGCAGACAACGCTCATCATCCTGAACACATCAACCCCACAGTTTAACACAGTGGTGGCAGTCTCTTTTAACCAGGACAGGTAAGGTAATCAGTTGATGGGAAGACGTATGCAGATAACTTCTGGGTAATCATGAAAAAAAAAAACCTGTTTAGACTGGGGCAACAATTTCAGCCTCTAGATGTGCAAAGCCTGCAGAGGCATAAGGTGCAGCCGTAAATGCTGGAAAGGTTTGTCACCTCGTTTTCAATCAGATACATTAGAGTGTGTAATGCAAAGACAGATTTCAGTTCTCACCACGTCACATTCTGGGATCTTGTGTGGCTGCAGACCAAATTCAAGCTTTTGTGGTTTTTTGCCAAACAGTTCCCTGCAGAACATTTCATAAATACCTGGAAAAAGGAAATGCGTTCTTACATTGCAGAAAACCAGTTTTACTCTGAACGTTTGTGAATGGTTGGGGAAAAAACTCACATTTTCCATTGAACACAGCAATGAGGGGCTTGTACTGCTTCAACTTCTCCACAAGAATTTTGCCTCCTTCTCGCAATTCTTTACTGGTGAAAACAAAACAAATAAAATGCCCCATTTTAACAAAATTGGAACTTAACCGTAGTTGTATTTTTTGTTCACCAGTTTACAGGCCTACCTCGAGAGGTCTTTGCTCCCTGGTGTTGCCCTAGCTACCATATTGGTAAAGCCCATTTTGTATTTGACAGGCAGTGTTGTGTCATGCATGTGGTTAAGTTGCTCCTCTGTAAATCCAGACAGATACAGGCATTTCCCTGTGAAAAAAAGAATATAAAACAATCTGTGATTAGCACATAAGATTGATATAGATCTCCTAAAAATAAGCAAAGGTGGCATCAGATTGCATCTACATCCAATCTTGTAAGATTCTACTGTTTTCTTAATCCCGAGTACACACTGTGTTTTATGAAGCGGCACGCTGGACTTCCAGAGAAGTGAGATAGAGAAAGTGAGAACACCAAATTTAACACATCTGCTCCCCATTCACACCTAAGAGCTTGAAACACTAAAGACACCACGGAGGTGTCATGTGTCATTTTCACAAAGGGGTGTACTCATTTTGTTGCCAGCGGTTTAGACATCAATGGCTGTGTCTTGAGTTATTTTGAGGGGACAGCAAATGCACACTGTTATACAAGCTGTACGCTGGAAATATAAAATAAAATAATTACAAAAACGTGAGATACTGTTAAAGTACACAGACTCAAACCACAAGACATCAGCATCCACCCTGAGTGATCAGATCCTAGTTATCCCCTTCACATGTAATACATGTGGCCACATCATTCAGTGGACCTTCAACGCTATCAGCAAATCTCTTTAATACGTTAAGAAGAATAAAAAGAAAAGTGTGACTGCAACCATATTACAGCTCAGGGTCAAGACGGCGTTTAGCATTCCATTCCCAAACATTGCTACTGTATTTTTTCACCAGTGGGTGTCAGTTTATATTTCCTTTGTATTTAAATATTTTTATGAATAATATATTCAAAACATAGGCCAATGTTACATATAATTTATCCTATTTATACAATATTTTCTGATAACTTTATATTACAGCCACTGATTGTGGTTCTGATGCTCGGCTGTAACAAAATACCAGAGACAATAGGCTTTGATTTCTCAAAAAATAATAGTGAATTTGAGTTTTATAGCCACATCTCTTTACAGCGCAATATAAGCAAATTATAGATAATTAAAATCGCTGGAAGCCAAAAAAGCCAGGTCCGAAATGACCCAAGACTGCAAAACTACAAAATGGTGAAGGAACAAATCACAGCAAATGCAAACAGCTCCAAAAACTACCAAAACACTGCCGTTATAAAGAAAACCCACTCAACGATAAATTCGATATTAAGTCAGCGATAAATTCCAGATTTGTGACAGAACATTTTAATTAAAGGAGGGAGTCACTTAAAACTTTTAACAGTGATTAAACTGTTAAACCGACTATTTCCTGTTTAATCGTTTTAATTTAGCAAACAACTGTTTGATTTTAACAAAGGTTACGGGTTTTTCTTTCTGTAGGAGAATCAAGGTAATAAATTCTGCAGCTTAAAAGGAGTCACCTTAGGTCAGCTGGTGGTCCTTCAGTGTGTCCTAGAACAAACTGCATCGTGGCTGCAGAACTAATGCAGATAAAAGTGCTGCAGAGCACCACTGAAAGAGTTTGAAACAAGCTGTACTCAATGCTTCTTGAGTGCACTCTTAACAGTATTTAGTGCTGCTCTGCCATGATCACGCAGGACAGCTGTTAGTACCAGGTGTGAGTGAAGTTTATGAGTGAAAGAGGGCAGTCATATTAAACCCTTGCCGTTCTGCTTTGGTAAGTAATACTGGCTAAAAAATAAAGGTATGTTGGTACATCATCAGTCTGTGCTTACAGGAAACAAAAGTTAGTTGAGAAATTTGCTGAGAGTCAACAGTGCGAATCATAGGAACTGTTCCCTAAATGCAGTGTTACATTTAAAGACCAATTCAGCTCCTACCTCTCTAGCCAGCCCAGATAACTGCCACTAAAACCACCCATTGTATTGCCTAGGATGGTGATGCTAGAAAAGTATGGGAAACAACTAAAAAGAGATTTGTGAGAATGCCTTTAAACTGCATGACAGCATGTGTGTTCAAACTGTCATATTATAAATATTCTGGCATATTGTTTTCACTTTGACACAAATTAGAAAACAAGCCAGGAATCAGAACTCACAAAAATGATTTCCAGGCCCTGGAAACCACCGGCCAATAAAAGCTGCCATCAGTCCTGGGTTTATACCGATCTGCAAACAAAGAACATGTTAGTTAGGTTAATAAAACTGAACTCTCTCCAAAAAACATTCTTTCCCAATCGCTTCAACAGATAAAAACTAGACCTTACAATGACATAATCCAGGTTGTAATCCAGCAGGTCAGGCAATGTCTTTTTCATGACTTCTTCCTCTGTCATCCCTTTGAAGCGATCCACTTTCCTTTTTACCTTCTTGAAGCTCTCATCAATCTTCTCCTGCTTCCCGTCACCCTGAGCTTCAGGAGCCTTCTTGGGTTTTGGACCTGGTTTAGCTCTAGGTGCATTTGGGTCCTTGGGTGGTTTTGGTGCTTTGGGGACTTTTGGTGCTTTGGGGACTTTTGGAGGTTTTGGTGCGCCTGGTTCCTTGGGTTGGGCTGTTCTGCCTCTCTTTTTAGCTGGAGCTATAAGAAAAAAGGTTGTATAATAAAACTATCTTTTAGAACATTATGACTGATAGTTGCTGTCTCCTCAGACTCTGATAAAGTACTGTCGTTACGAAATCTCTGGATAGACTTAATTCCTTTCATATTAGCCGACATTTTCACACAGATTCAACAAGTCAACTGGATTGGCAAGAATTCAGGTGCAGACCTAAAGGTGGTACACTGAGTTACCTCCACATCGTCGCGTACAACAAGACGTTCTAATCACAGTAAGTATGTTTTATAGTTATTATTAATTAAGAATCTTCACAGTACGTTTGGTCAGGTCAGCAGGTTCCAACTGCTCCATCGTGGGTTCTGGTGTCTCCATGTGTGCCATGGCGGCCTCTGCAGTCGGATTCTCTGGGTAGTGAAACTGATGTTGAGGGTTGAAGTTGGCGTACTGGGCCTGGAGAGCCTGAAACTGCTGGGCCGACCGAACCCTTGTGATAGAACAATATCAATCAAACATGAGGTTAATTACAAGAACGTTAAGTAAAATGGCACAGGCCTGCTCTGTGGAATGAAAAGGTGCTTAACAAGAATCCTTGTTTAACCAATTACTGCACTTTCTTTTATTTAAAATAAAATTTGATCGTAATAGAAAACATAAAAAAAGACAAATTCAGTTATTCAAGGCAATATCAAGCATTTTAGATTTAGAGG
This sequence comes from Girardinichthys multiradiatus, assembly GCF_021462225.1. Classification (NCBI taxonomy): domain Eukaryota; kingdom Metazoa; phylum Chordata; class Actinopteri; order Cyprinodontiformes; family Goodeidae; genus Girardinichthys; species Girardinichthys multiradiatus. The sequence continues at coordinate 1,043,897 of NC_061795.1, read as the reverse complement.
AACTTTATTTTCATCAGCCTAAACTAATATCAGGAAAGTAATAAGTCTTTTAGGAACACATAAACAATTCTACATCCTCTAAAATGCATTATCCATAAACACAAAGTAAAATAACACCTTTGTGGAACTAAATTAACAGAAAAATAAAATTGAACCCATTTTGTAAATTTGATGTATATGTGTATACTAGATGAAGCTATTGCAAGAAATTGCCTAATAGGTTCTGCTTGAACGGCCCTGAGAGGTAAGTGCCATCAATTTTCAGATCAGTGAGTATACCATACGCAAGTACCACCAGGTCACACTGACAACAACCTGCTTTGGTGTAGACGTTAGAACTGAGTGAAGACTTAAAATGATCCATTTTCAGTATCGGTCAGGAACACATGTAATTCTGATACTTTTGATGAATCTTGTGATCATTAATTATGATTAAACCACATTTTCCTGTCTCGTTTCTTCTTTGTCCTTTATCACAATGTGACTTTTAGCATCTCAGTCAAAAAGAAAACGTACATGGCGTTAATGTCCATCCAACATGCCAAATATATTACTGAAACAAAATTCATGACATAAAAGCTCGGTAGAACAAAATAGATTCCAACTGGCTTCTAAAAGCGTCCACAGAGTGAACAGAACGAAGTTTCAGGGCCAAACTGTTCCACAGATTAGGATCCACAGACTGACAGGCCCTGTTCCTCTTACTTTAGCCTATAGAGGAAATAATCAGGAGATCTTGGGATTGGGGTTGAATGCTACGAGCAGCAGTGTGATTGGTTAAAAGCTGACAAATAGTGGGGCGCATGGCCATTTTGAGCCCTATAGGAGAGAACAAGTACTTTAAATCGAATTATAAAATCCATTAGGAACCAGTTAAGAGAGTATAGGATCGCGGTGATATGAGTGTGTTTACTAGATGTAGCAAGAAGTCTGGCTGCTGCATTCTGAATAGCTTGCAGGCGTGAAATAATCCATCCAGATTGGCAAAAAGAGCATTACAGCAGTCTTAACGCTAAGGCACAAAGGCACAACTAATGTTCTCTAGATCTGTTCAGTAGACCTTGTCTCATATTTTAGAAATGTTTCTTAAATGAAAGCAACAGGAACGATAAATTATGTGTGAGTCAAAGCCTAATAAGGAGACAAATGTTACTGACTGATTTTTTAATGAACTTGGTTGCTAGGCAAAAAGAAGCAACTTTCTGATTGATTTCTGATGCAGGTGACTGGGAGCTATTATCAAGAGAGCCAGGCACTGATATGAGATACACATTGGACAAGGTTGGACAGCCTATCCAAATGATTAGGTTTAAAAGATACATACAAATGGATGTCATCCACATAGATGTGATAGATATCAGAAATAGAGTGGATAATGCCAGCTAATGGAAGAATTTAAAAGAAAATAATGGGCGTGGAACTGACCCTTGTGGAACCCCAGGTTAGAGGAGCAGAGTCTGAGTGTAACTTCTCGGCCCTGAGGCAGAAACGTCTATCGGACAGATAAAAAGAAAACTCTTCCAATGCAGAGCCAGAAATACCAGCCAGAACCGTCAGCTTATTTAACAATCTGGGGTGGTCGACTATATCGAGGGCAGCGCTGACATCAAGACAGAACATTTTCCTGCATCAGCACCCATCAAGAGATCATTGTAAACTTTTACTAAAGCACTTTCAGTGGGAGCTACTTTAGAAAGCCAGACTGAAAACGGTCCGAAAACTGCAACCTACACAATGATGATGTGAGTTGATTTTGTTCAACCTTTCCTAGTAATTTACTGACAAAATGCTGCTTTGAAATAGGACGAAGTCAAAAAACCAAACCGACATTAAGGTTAGATTCCTTTAGGAAAGGAGTCACCTTAGTCATTTTGATCCAATATAACCTTACATCAGAGGGAATCACAATTGTGATTCAATTGAACAACTCTAGTAAGATGTTTTAAAAATGAAGTCAGAAGAAGAATAAAGATGAAAGAAATTGTTTAAAAGAAAACTGTGTTTTCAACAATAGGTCAAAAGTACAGGGGTTGGACAATGAACTGAAACACCTGTCATTTTAGTGTGGGAGGTTTCATGGCTAAATTGGACCAGCCTGGTAACCAGTCTTCATTGATTGCACATTGCACCAGTAAGAGCAGAGTGTGAAGGTTCAATTAGCAGGGTAAGAGCACAGTTTTGTTCAAAATATTGAAATGCACACAACATTATGGGTGACATACCAGAGTTCAAAAGAGGACAAATTGTTGGTGCACGTCTTGCTGGCGCATCTGTGACCAAGACAGCAAGTCTTTGTGATGTATCAAGAGCCACGGTATCCAGGGTAATGTCAGCATACCACCAAGAAGGACGAACCACATCCAACAGGATTAACTGTGGACGCAAGAGGAAGCTGCCTGAAAGGGATGTTCGGGTGCTAACCTGGATTGTATCCAAAAAACATAAAACCACGGCTGCCCAAATCACGGCAGAATTAAATGTGCACCTCAACTCTCCTGTTTCCACCAGAACTGTCCGTCAGGAGCTCCACAGGGTCAATATACACGGCCGGGCTGCTATAGCCAAACCTTTGGTCACTTATGCCAATGCCAAACATCGGTTTCAATGGTGCAAGGAGCTCAAATCCTGGGCTATGGACAATGTGAAACATGTATTGTTCTCTGATGAGTCCACCTTTACTGTTTTCCCCACATCCGGGAGAGTTACGGTGTGGAGAAGCCCCAAAGAAGCGTACCACCCAGACTGTTGCATGCCCAGAGTGAAGCATGGGGGTGGATCAGTGATGGTTTGTGCTGCCACATCATGGCATTCCCTTGGCCCAATACTTGTGCTAGATGGGCGCGTCACTGCCAAGGACTACCGAACCATTCTTGAGGACCTTGTGCATCCAATGGTTCAAACATTGTATCCTGAAGGCGGTGCCGTGTATCAGGATGACAATGCACCAATACACACAGCAAGACTGGTGAAAGATTGGTTTGATGAACATGAAAGTGAAGTTGAACATCTCCCATGGCCTGCACAGTCACCAGATCTAAATATTATTGAGCCACTTTGGGGTGTTTTGGAGGAGCGAGTCAGGAAACGTTTTCCTCCACCAGTATCACGTAGTGACCTGGTCACTATCCTGCAAGAAGAATGGCTTAAAATCCCTCTGACCACTGTGCAGGACTTGTATATGTCATTCCCAAGACGACTTGACGCTGTATTGGCCGCAAATGGAGGCCCTACACCATACTAATAAATTATTGTGGTGTAAAACCAGATGTTTCAGTTTCATTGTCCAACCTCTGTGTGTCTGCAGTTCATTCAGGAAGCCAGAGACAACAAGAGTTTCAGGAGATACCAGAAAAGCTGAACGGAGTAAAACAGAGCTGCTCTCTTCTATCCTTTCCAGCTTCCAACCTCTGTCCAACATGGAAAATGCTAGATTTGCAAAAAATGCCAGCCATCTGGAAATCTCTTATTCAAGGTAAGGATCTACATTCTCCAGGCAATACACAGAGACTGCCCTTATGTTGTATAATGCTAGTGGTACTAATTTCTCATATTAGATGTTAAAGACATTTTAAATCATCACCTATAAGTCATTGTTTTTGTTTTATAAATAGTAAATCTCTGTTTTACAGGGACTCCTCTCACACACAGTGTGATGTTGCCTCAGCTTCTGATATAGAAAATTACTGACTGCTTATGGCAGGCTAGAAAAACTTTCTTTAAAGCTCTTTTTAGCTCTGATTCTACTGAAAGCAGCGTACATAACCATATAGGCAATGATACATAGCCAAAGCATAGCCCAAAGTATTTCCCCAGTTTTAGTCGCTATGACATCGCAGCACAACACTTGCTACTGTAAATCATCATTCATGGTCAACATCCTACTGCATGGTCATGACAGTGGAAAACAAACGCAAAAGTTTAAATAAGTGCACATGCTTTCATTTCATTTCCATTAAGAGGTTTTGAACACACGCAGTGATTACTTCCTGGCTATACTGGTGAGGAGGAAGACTCACCACTGATGAAGATACTCCGGGGAGACAACAGGCAGAGATCCATTCAGCTTTTCTTCCATCTTTAGGGTCTTTGAACTTCAACTTGTCAAATAAATCAATATGCATGTTGAAGAAACATAACTGCTGGCTGTACATGTTGTTTAGCATACAAATCTGGCGCAGGGCATGAAAGTGAATGCATGTGCTAGCGTTTACATCATCAAACAAGAAAAAATTAAAAAGACAAACATAACATCAAACAATGGCGATGGACTATAACATTATCAGCTATGCTGTTGACGAAACTCTATGGAAGTATCAGGAGTAGTTTCCTTGACAACAAAGAAGAGATGCAGTTGCTCAAGCTATTCTTTACTCCAAGACACTGCTAACACAATAAGTAATGAAAATGGGCAGAACATGGATTCAGTTTAGCTTTTTATTATATTCCTAACAATTAACTGGACGAGTTTCATATTAAAATATGTTTTATATTCAGTGTAATTGTATGTACCGCACTGTTTATTGCTGTTTACCAACAGTGCCACAAACACAACCCATGCTAGCAGCTAGCTCGTCGACTAACCTAGCATGGGTCAATGGTTTCGCTTCATTGAGAGAAACCCCGAATGAAACTCTCTACATTTTATGACTGTTTGTCAGCGTCCACATACCTTGTTAGGGTAAGGTTGAAACTTTTTTCTTTTGTGATAATATCAGTTTCTTTCCCATCAGATCCACACTTCAATTTACAGTTTCTGCTGGGCTACAGAAGCAACAAAGACTTGACAAGCAACCGGCCAACTTTGACACGGGAGTAGCTCATGTCTTAGACGGAGGGGTGGATTGGAAAACATGGCTTCCAGTGTTTTCAAGAGAAAATACCCATAACGTTATATTTTTGTGAAGAACGTTCCTAATGACATTTTTAAATATTTCTGATTACAAACGACATTTTTTTTATTTGAGAAGCACCATAAATCCCAACGTATTTCACTACACCACACCTGTTGTAGCGTTGGTACAAGCTGCTCGGCTTTTAAACACCGCGAGACTGTTTTTTATTGGTCGATAGTAGTTTAAAGGAGCACGTTGAAGGTAGCTTGTTGAAATACTTTAACAAAGTAAGGCTCACTGCTAAAACGTGTTTTACTCAAAATCTTGAATGAAAGACACGACAATTAAAAGCTGATTTTTTTTAACTTACTAAATACACATTTCTTTAGCAATTCAATTCATTTAGAACTAGCCTTTAGTCTTAGCGAGGTCATTATGTCTCAATTACATACTGATTCGATTTCATTTGTTTTAACTCGAAAGCAAGAATACTCTGATAATAATGATATTATGGTTTCACGTCAGCTTGTGTCAAATCATTTGTATTTTAATAGTATTTGGTATATTTTAACCCTTTTGTGTTACAAAATGGGGACACTTCTGCTTTTAAAATGGCTCTGAAAACCTAAGAGTAATAGAATTTGTTATTAACTAAATTAGATCAACAATATCCAACCTGACCAATGAATTTGTGAATGATACAACAGCATTGGGTCTCATTCTTGGGACTCACTGTCATCTCCTTGGGTCTCATTCATGGGAATGATAAATCAACATACAGGGAGGGAGTCAAACAGCTAAAGAACTTGTGCAGGGACAACAACCTGGTGCTTAATGTGAACAAAACAATGGAGAAGATCCCTGACTTCCAGAGGTCACAACCTGAGCACACACCATTCAGCATCAGCAACTGTGCAATAAGATAGAGTGGATAGCATTAAAATCCTCATAGTAATGATCTCTGCTGACCTCACTTGGTCAACGAACACCCCTGGGATGGTGAAATGATCCTAGAAGAAACTGCACTGTCAGAAAACTGAAACAAGCATTGCTCCAGACCAGCGTCCTCATAGCATTCTACAGAGCAGAGGTAAATGTTGCATCTCAGCGCAATACTTCTTCTGCAATGAGGCAACTGAGAGAGCCCTGCAGAGGAAAGTGAACAGAGATTAAATCTTATTCGAGCGTTTGTACGGATCGTGGACATGCTGTACAAAGAGGGTTTGGAACAAAAAGAACCACCAGACTTCTGCACAGCTTTCTGCCTCAATGTATTAAAATGCTGAACCATTGTCATGGTTATGGCGTTTATAGTATAGCACTTATTTCATATGTTGTTATTTATGTAATAATTTTCACATTAATCTTATGTTCTACACCAAATGATTTATTGTATTTACGTACACTGCTCAAGAATCACATTTTAATCAGAGCCTCAAGTCAGTTCAACACCTGGGTTAATAATCTGGTCAGCTATGTAGTTAAAGGGGTTGAAAATGATTTTTAGCATCTTTGGTGTTAATCAACCCCCCACAAACAAGGAATGGTTTGACTGGTGAAGACCACTGACATTTGTTCCCTCTTCATCTTCTCTGGATGTTTTTTCACCAGCGTTGCATATTGCATGTGTCAGTGCCACTACTACTAGCATGAGGCGATAACTGGAACCCAGAGGTTATAAAGGTAGTCAAACTCTTCTAGGATTTTGCAGCAATTTGTTCTATATTCAGAAGATGTGCTGTGTCTCCCAGCAGAGTTTCAAGAGCAGGACAGTAATTTCAGGAGACCGGCAGCTGAGTTAGGAGAACTGGAGAAAAGCGTAGAGAGTTTCCAGTATGTGTTCTTTTGTGCAAGGATGAACAGGGTGAACACTGCCAGAACACTACAAAATGATCTCCAGCAGGCCTCTACTGTTCATCCTGCACACATGTAATGGACGTGGAAGAGTCTGGTGAAGCCATGGAGAACAATATGCTGCCTGCCATCATGCATTATAACTGGTTTGGTGGTTTGTCATGTCAGTCATAATCTGGGGAGGTGTGAAGGGACACACTGATCTCTACAGGATAGGCAATAGAACCCTGGCAGCCATTAGGCATCAGAATGAAATCTTAGGACCAATTGTCAGACCCTACACTGGTGGAGTGGATCCTGGGTTCCTCCTGGTGCAGAACAATGCTCAGGCTCATGTGCTGAGAGTATGCAGGCAGTTCCTGGATGTGAAGGAATTAATACCATTGACTGGCCTCTACGCTCATCTGATCTAAATTCAATAAAACACCTCTTGGACTTTATATTCAGTCTGTCTGAATCTAGGAGTTGTATCTCAGACAAATGGAAGGACACCACCTGCTGTCTAATAAAGAGCATGTCCTGATATAGTCTGTATTCATCCGTGTGGTGGGCCATATAAACTACTGAGCACCGATCTGAGTTACTGCAATTAAATATTCACAAAATGGACAAGCCTGCCACATAATTTTTTTCACTCTGATTTTTGGGGCATCTTTGAATTCAGCCCGCTTAAGGTTAATAAGTTTAATTACCATCACATGATGTGTCATCTTTTTGTTTCTAGCACATTAGTCCGTCCATTTGAAAACAATTATTGAATTGAATTTTTTCTTCATTGAGTTCAAATGTGTTTTCAAAGTGTCCCTTTCATTTCTTTAAAAATGTATATATATATAAATACTTACCAGCCACTTCATTAGGTACACCTTGCTAGTACTGGGTTGGACCCCCTTTTGCCTTCAGAACTGCCTTAATCCTTGGTGGCATAGATTCAACAAGGTACTGGAAACATTCCTCAGAGTTTGGTCCATATTGACATGATAGCATCACACAGATGCTGCAGATTTGTCGGCTGCATCCATGATAAAAATCTCTCGTTCCACCACATCCCAAAGGTGCTCTATTGGATTGAGATCTGGTGACTGGAGGTCATTTGAGTCCAGTGAACTCATTGTCCTGTTCAAGAAACCAGTCTGAGATGATACGTGCTTTATGACATGGCGCGTTATCCTGCTGGAAGTAACCATCAGAAGATGGGTACGATGTGGTCATAAAGGGATGGACATGGTCAGCAACAATACTCAGGTAAGCTGTGGCGTTGACACGATGCTCAGTTGGTACTAAGGGGCCCAAAGTGTGCCAAGAAAATATCCCCCACACCATTACACCACCACCACCAGCCTGAACTGTTGATACAAGGCAGGATGGATCCATGCTTCATGATGTTGATGCCAAATTCTGACCCTACCAGAGATGCTCTTCTGCATGCCTTGGTTGTAACCAGTGGTTATTTGAGTTACTGTTGCCTTTCTATCAGCTCAAACCAGTCTGGCCATTCACCTCTGACCTCTGGCATCAACAAGGCATTTATGCCCACAGAACTGCCGCTCACTGGATATTTTCGGACCATTCTCTGTAAAGCCTAGAGATGGTAGCGCGTGAAAATCCCAGTAGATCAACAGTTTCTGAAATACTCAGACCAGCCCGTCTGGCACCAACAACCACGCCACGTTCAAAGTCACTTAAATCACCTTTCTTCTCTATTCTGATGCTCGGTTTGAACTGCAGCAGATCGTCTTGACCATGTCTACAGGCCTAAATGCATTGAGCTGCTGCCATGTGATTGGCTGATTAAACATTTGCATAAACGAGCAGTTGGACAGGGGTACCTAATAAAGTGGCCGGTGAATGAATATATTATATATATATATATATATATACACACACATATTTTCATTATATTATGTGTCATCAGTATAGGCCGGGAGCATGCTACGGCTTGATTTAAAAATACACAAGTCATCTTTAGACGAGATTTAATAAAGCTGTGCTTACAAATCAAAGAAAAAAAAATTAATTATCCATGTATACAGCAAACAAATCATAAGTTACAACTGTATCAAAATACAAAATAATTCACTTGAAACAAATTTACAAGATGCAATAAATAGTGATAAAAATACCAGATACCAGAGTGTTAGAAAAATAGCTGTTGTGGTCTCTTCCTGGCAGTTCCTTGGGTGCGGCACGGTCATCTTTCATTTTGTCATTTCTTTTCCTTGCTGATGTACCTTTGGACTAGTTCAGGTCACATATATTTCTAGGCTTACAACCACAGATGTGCCATTCTCTCTTCTGATTGGTGTATGTGGACTACGTCTGTGAAAGAAAACACAGTACACATGTAAAGTTTAATGTGTTTGTAGAAGCCATTTAGAAATGATTAATCATAACTCCAGTAGAATTCAGCTAATATCAACAGAGATTGTCAACATCAAGTACATAAAACAGCAAGTACAGTTGCATCTCAAATTAAAATACCATCAAAAAATTATTTTATCTCAGTAATTTAAATTAAAAAAAGTAACGCTCAGGCAACACATAGATAAATTACAAGCCAAGTGATAGAAATTAAGTATTGATTTAGGATTTTATAACAGAAAGGTTATGACCTAAACAATCATGGGGAAGACTGCTGACGTGACAGCTGTCCAGCAGATAGCCAATCGACACCGACCACGAAGAGGGTAAACAACACAAAAGAAGCTGCTCATTCATGGAATACTGTATATACAATCATATTAATGGAAGTTGAGTGGAAGGAAAAGGTGTGGTAAAAAAGGTGCACAAACAAAATGTAAGTGCAACTTTGAAAGCATTATGAAGCAAAGTCTGTTCTAGAGTTTAGTGGAAGATTTAAAGGGTGAGGTATATGACTGGCATCAGACCATCAAGAGCCACCATGCACAGACACTCCTAAACCAGAGACCAGGTCAAGCTAAGGAAAAGGCCTGGACTGTTGCTCACTCGTCCAAAGTCCTCTCTTTAGATGAAAGTAATTTTGTATTTCATTAGAAAAACCAAGGTCCCGACATCAGGAGATGATTGGAGAAGCGCAGAGTTGTACCTGCTCTAGATCCAGTATGAAGCTTACACAGTGGCTGCAGGTCAGTTTGGTCTTTGCCAATTCCTACTCCCATTTCAGACCCATGCACGGCCATTTTGTCCCTTCCTACTTTAAACCTGTAAACACACCCCTTTGTACCTCTGTAGTGTAGTCAAGTCTTTTCATTTAATATGGAGATAAATGTTCATAAAACTGCTTAAACCTCATTTGTAATTTAATTCATTATATATAATTCTCCAAAAACTTTGGATGACAATCTACATTCAATTATTTTGGTTCTAAAACTCGTCATATTCAATAACCTACGATATTATTGAAAAGTAGATTTATTTCAGTAACTCAAAGTAAAAACATTATATAGATTATTTACACACAGACTGATGTTTTCAAGCTTTTATTTTTGTCAATAATGATTTTCCACTTACAGCTAATGAAAACACAACATTTAAGGTTAAAATACTACATCAGACCAATAAAAAAACATTTTTAATACAGAAATGTGGGCTGAAAATTATGTTTAATACCTGATGAATGGTTAATTTCAATAGCTCCTTTTAATTTGACAAACGACACTAATCAGAACACATTCTAATGTATTGACTATGACTGTATATAGATTCTATACACAGAGTGAAATATTTCAAGCCTTTAATTTTTTGTAATTTTGATAACTATGGCTTCCAAATTATGAAAACCCAAAATTCAGTGTCTCAGAAAATCTGAATATAACATAAGATCAATAGAAAAAGGATGTTTTAAATAGATATCAAGCACTCAGTAATTGGTTGGGGGTCCTTTTGCATGAATTACTGCATCAGTGCAGCGTGGCATGGAGAAGATCAGCTTGTTGTTCTGCTGAGGTGTGATGGAAGCCCAGGTTGCTTTGATTCAGTGCTTTGCGAAAATATTCAGCCCCTTTGAACTTTTCAACTTCTTGCCACATTTCAGGCTTCAAACATAAAGATATAAAATTCTAATTTTTTGTGAAGAATCAACAACAAGTGGGACACAATCGTGAAGTGGAATGAAATTTATTGGATGTGTCAAACTTTTTTAACAAATAAAAAACTGAAAAGTGGGGCATATAATATTATTCAGCCCCTTTACTTTCAGTGCAGCAAACTCACTCCAGAAGTTCAGTGAGGATCTCTGAATGATCCAATGTTGTCCCAAATGACTGATGATGATAAATAGAATCCACCTGTGTGTAATCAAGTCTCCGTATAAATGCACCTGCTCTGTGATAGTCTCAGGGTTCTGTTCAAAGCGCAGAGAGCATCATGAAGACCAAGGAACACACCAAACATGTGGAAGAAGGTGCTCTGGTCAGATGAAACCAAAATCAAACTGTTTGGCCACAATGCAAAACGATATGTTTGGTGTAAAAGCAACACAGCTCATCACCCTGAACACACCATCCCCACTGTCAAACATGGTGGTGGCAGCATCATGGTTTGGGCCTGCTTTTCATCAGCAGGGACAGGGAAGATGGTCAAAATTGATGAGAAGATGGATGGGTCCAAATACAGAACCATTCTGGAAGAAAACCTGTTGGAGTCTGCAAGAGACCTGAGACTGGGACGGAGATTTATCTTCCAACAAGACAATGATCCAAAACATGAAGCCAAATCTACAATGAAATGGTTCATAAATAAACGTATCCAGGTGTTGGAATGGCCTAATCAAAGTCCAGACCTGAATCCAATCGAGAATCTGTGGAAAGAGCTGAAGACTGCTGTTCATGAACGCTCTCCATCCAACCTCACTGAGCTCCAGCTGTTTTACAAGGAAGAATGGACAAGAATTTCAGTCTCTTGATGTGAAAACTGATAGAAACAAACCCCAAGAGACTTGCAGCTGTAATTGCAGCAAAGGGTGGAGCTACAAAGTATTAACACAAGGGGGCCGAATAATATTGCACGCACCACTTTTCAGTTTTTTATTTGTTAAAAAAGTTTGACACATCCAATAAATTTCATTCCACTTCATGATTGTGTCTCACTTGTTGTTGATTCTTCACAAAAAATTTGAATTTTATATCTTTATGGGCTGCACGGTGGCGCAGTTGGTAGCACTGTTGCCTTGCAGCAAGAAGGTCCTGGGTTCGATTCCCGGCCTGGGGTCTTTCTGCATGGAGTTTGCTTGTTCTCCCCATGCATGCGTGGGTTCTCACCAGGTACTCTGGCTTCCTCCCACAGTCCAAAGACATGACTGTTAGGTTAATTGGTCACTCTAAATTGCCCTTAGGTGTATGAATGAGTGTGTTCATGGTTGTTTGTGTGTTGTCCTGTGATGGACTGGCGACCTGTCCAGGGTGTACCCCGCCTCTCGCCCATTGCCTGCTGGAGATAGGCACCAGCTCCCCCGCGACCCACTATGGAATAAGCGGTAGAAAATGACTGATTGACTGATGACTGACTGGTATCTTTATGTTTGAAGCCTGAAATGTGGCAAGAGGTTGAAAAGTTCAAGAGGGCCGAATACTTTTGCAAGGCACTGTAGCTGCCTTCAGGTCATCTGTATTGTTGGGTCTGGTGTCTCTTATCTTCTTGACAACAGCCCATAGATTCTCTGTGGAGGTTCAGGCAGGTTTGCAGGCCAATCCAACATCCCAAACCATCATTGACTGTGGAAACTTCACACTGGACATGGATTCTGTGCCTCTTCACTCGTCCTCCAGACTCTGGGACCTTGATTTTTAAATATAATGCAAACTTTAGTTTCATTTGAAAAGAGGACTTTGGACCACTGAACAGTACAGTTTCTGGTTTAGGAGTTGCTCTATACAAGGAATACAACATTTATAGTCCATGTGTAGGATTCATCTGCATGTAGTGGCTCATGATGCACCGACTTCAAACTCAGCCCACTCCTTGTAAAGCTCCCTCAAATTCTTGAATGGATTTTGGTTGATAATCCTCTCAAAGTTGCAGTTTCTCCTGTTGCTGGTGGACTATTTCCTACCACACTTTTTCCTTCCACTCAATTTTCTATGGATATGCTTAGATACAGCCTTTTGTGGACAAACAGCTTCTTCAGTAATGGGCTTTTGTAGCTTACCCACCTTATGGAGGGTGTCAATAACTATCTTCTGAACATCTGTCCAGTCAGCAGTCTTCTCCGTGATTGTAGAGCCTGCTGACCCAGACAGAGACCATTCAGAAACTCAGGAAACCTTTGCAGGTGTTTTGAGTTGATTAGCTGATCAGGGTGTGACACCACCAGTTTCCAACATATAACATTCTCCCAATATTTAGATTTTCTGAGACCCAGAATTTTTCAGTTGTCATTACCTGGAAGACATTATCATCTAAATTACACGAAATAAAGGTTTGAATCATTTCCCTCTATGTGTAATGAATCTGTATAATATAAGAGTTTCACTTTCTGAAATGAGTGACAAAAACACAGAAAATTTTCATGATATTCTTTTTTTTTTTTTTTACCTGCATGAGTATAATACTAAAAATGACTTAATCCACAGTCAGAAATGATCTGGGGAGCTATATCTTCTGCTGGTGCTGGTCCACTGTGTTTTTTCAGTTCAAGGTCCGTACAGCATTGTGGGTAATGCATGTCTATAATAGATAAGCTTTCTGACTTGAATTACTGCCATGAATTATTTTTTACTTTTTAGTGGCGTTTTTAACACACACCTGCAGATGATCATGGTGATTGGTACAAGGCTCATGTCTGTATTACAGACCAACACAGAAGTTAAACTTGCTTTGAACAGGAGTTATTTCTATAGTTACAGTGCTTGTTAAAATAACCACACTACCTGAGTGCTACAGTAGTTGGCCTGTTTGTCACCTCTCCTCTGTCTCAGCTGCTCTGCCTCACTCCATCATGAAGCCCACTGCAGCTTTCATATTCCGGATCCACCTGCTCTTCTTTGATTGCGATCCTTTTAGCATCCTCTGCAGGACAAACACACTAGCTGTGAGTTAGATGTTCTCCTTAAAAAGGCATCTCAAAGAAGCTACCATGTTATTTGGAAATTTCCAACCAGAAGATGTTTCTTTCAGGTGCAGCGTCTAGCTGAAGCCGTGGTGCCAATTACCTTTAGCCAGCTGCAGATCAAATGAGTACTGTGTCTCCAGAACCTCCCCGTTGGGTGTCAGGCCTTTTATCTGGTCACGCAGTTCCTTCAGTTTTATGTAGAAATGCACCTTGTCTTGCGCACGGGGAAACTGGGCACAACGCGGGCTTGATGATGGCATTAGGAAGCACACCTGAGGTTCAGGATAAATGCCATAAGTATCTGGGAAAGTACTGGGAGTACATTTCAATAACAAAATGTATTCTTGTTGCCTCATACCGTTTCAGTTTCAGGGATTTTGTAAGGCTGCAGGCCAAACTCAATATTCTTGGCCTTTACGCCAAAGATTTCTTTGCTAAAAATTTCATAAATACCTACAGAAAATGCAGAAAATTGTTGCAATTTAATGCAGTCAGTGTTTGTGTTGGTAAGATATCTTATTGCTTCAACAGTTACATTTTGCTTTTTTTACCTTTGCCATTAAAAGCAGCGATTGATGGCCTGTACTTCTGTAGCTTTTCAAGCAATTGTCGACCTCCCTCTCGAATTTCCTTACTGGCAAGCGGAAAACAAGGTCAGAAAATGAAACAAGACAAACCTATGTTTACAGCTGATTTAAAAAGGCAACTAAAGGATGTTGGACTTTGGAAAAATATGCATATTTTGTAAACTAAAGTAATAGAGAACAGCTTGTTTTGATAATATGACAGAATCACATGGGAAGATGGTTTACCTAGAGAGGTCCTTGCTCCCCGGTGTGGTCCTCTCCACCATATTAGTGAAGCCGATGCTGTACTTCCCAGGCAGGCTCTGGTCGTGCATGTAGTTGAGCTGCTGTTCAGTCAAACCAGACAGAAACAGACATTTCCCTAAAACAGGGGGGGGGGGGGAAGCACGTCAGACAACCATTAGATCCCCCCAGGGGCTGAATAAAACAGTTATAGCAGCTAAAACAGGTTTAACTTTATTGTACTTAGATGACTATTTCACAGGATATAGGGAGGCCTTGCAGAAATATGAACACCCCGTGAACCTTTTCCCATTTTGTCACATAAACATAACCTTTAATGCCTTTAAAGTCTCTAGGATTTTATATGGTAGACCAACACAGCAGCACATAATTGTAAAGTGGAAGAAAAATGATACATGCAAATGAAAATCTGGAAAAGGTGGTGTGCATTAGTGTTCAGCCCCCTTTCCTCTGATACCCTTTCAATAAAATGCAATGCAACCAACACATGGTTAGTGAATAGAGTCCACCTGTGTGTAGTGAAATCTCAGTAAAACTACAGCTGTTCTGTGAAACAGAAATAAAATGCTCCCTGTTTGAAAAAGATTTGCTCTGTTTTCCCTACATGATAGTGTGCAGAGAATCTGATGATTATCTTTATAATATAGATACACATGGTGGAAAACACAGCAATAAAACATGCTGCCTGCAAACAGAAACTTGTGACATAATAATGGGAAGCCAGGTCTCTTCTTCTATACCTAGTTTGCTTTTGCCAGCATAACTACTGACCTACATAACCTACTATTTTTTTCTCTTGCCTCAAAAATAACAAGCTTTTGTTTTATTTAGGTTGTTGATGACTGGATGGAGATGGTGCAAGTGCCACTTTCTGAAAAAACTCAGCAGTAAACGAAGCATTTGAACGCATGGCAACACCTGATAACAGCAAACATTGGCATGTATTACCCTGTAGCCAGTACTAAAACTGAATTTGAACATACAGAAATGGTTTCCTGGGTTTGGGTAATGGTGTCCTTTGAAGGCTGATAATAGTCCTGGGTTAATTCCAATCTAAGGAGAAACATGAAGGGGTTACCATGGCAGCAAAATGATTTTTTTAAGGTGCTGCTGATCAACAACCATCGAACCCACAATAGCAGAATCCGAGCAAAAAAAAAAAAAAAACTCACTATCAAAATGTCAAGATTGTAGGTTAGAACATCAGGGAGCGTTTTAGTCATAACTTCAGCCACACTCATGCCATTGAAGCGGTTCAGAATCCTTTTTGCTTTTTTGGCCGCTTCAGCTTCATCCACCTCCTCCTTGATGTCCTTATCCTCTGCCTGCTTTTTAGCAGGTCGACCTCTTTTCTTCTTTACTGGCGTCACATCTGGAACAGAGAAAATAAACTGATCAAAACCAAGAATATGCACAGCACGTCTCATTTTGGAATGGATCAAGTTGAGCCCAATCTACTCAATAACCTACTCATTTACCTTGAGGAGGTTCATGAGGTTGAATATTAGGTTCCTGCTGCGGCATCATATGCTGATGTAGGGGGACTGCCTGATGCTGCAGATGCTCCGTGAAGCTCGGCTGGTTGATCTGCTCCTGGTAATGATTAGAGGCTGGAGGGTAGCTGTGGTGAAAGGGTTCCTGGTATTCTGATGGTTCCCTGTGGACAGACAGCTCTGCCATGACAGGCTCCTCCATGTAGCCATCGCTGTAACGACCCAAGCTGTGATACGGCATCACATGTTGGGCCTCAGGGTGCTGCTGATTGGCCTGGTACCTAAAAAGGAGAGAGAAAAAGAGGTGAGCGCTGAGAGCGGTGAGGAAACGAACTGGATCTGTGGAAGGCAAGAAAAAGTGTTATGTCTGATGTTTTAATAGCGTGGGTGAGGAGAAAATGCACACAGTCACACAAGACACAATAGTTACAAACAAACATGCATTGATGTACATCACTTTGTAATCTGTGTGTTACATTTGACCGTTGTGTGCAGCTCATTTAAGCAAGAATACCACACAGTGCCTTACAAAAGTAATCATACACTATGATTTTTTTCCCCTCACATTTTGTCATGTTATAAAAACAGACTTCAATGTAATTTATTAGGATTTTATGTGATAGACCAACAGAAAGTAGTGCCTTACTGTGAAGTGGAAGGAAAATACTGTTGTTTAAAATTCAGTAGTGCAGTGTGCATTTGGCCTCATTTATGCTTATACCCCTAAATAAAATACTGTGCAACTAATTGCTTTATAAAGGCAACTAATCAGTACATAGAGTCCAGCTGTGTGTAATTTAATTCCAGTATAATTACAGCTGTTCTGTGAAGTTAGGTGAGACCTACTACAAAATACCATGTGTAGAGGTAAACGAACACAGCTAATCACACTAAACAGACCGTGACCATGGTAACAAATTGTGGAAGCAGCAGCATGCCGAGTAGATGCATTACTCAGCATGTACAGGGAAGCTGGTCGGGATTGATGGGAGACTAATGGGGCTAAATATGATGCAGTCCTGAAGGAAAAATTGTTAGAGGCTCCAGAAGCCTTAAGACTGGAGCGGAGGGTTACCCACTCTAACAATAAAACCTCAGCTACAACAGAATGGTTCAGATCATAAGAATATTCATGTGCCAGAATGGCCCAGTCAAAGTTCAGACCTAAAGCCATTTGAGAATCTGCGCTGAGGCTTGAAAATTGACGTTCACAGATGTTCTCCATTCAATCTGAATGAGACAAAGCTATTTACCAAAAAATGGACAAAAACGTCAGACAGTTGTGCAAAGCTGGTGGAGAAACACCCCAAAAGTCTTCCAGCTGTAATTACAGTAAAGGATGGTTGTACAAAGTATTGCCCCAGAAGGACTGAATATAAATGCCCACCAGACTAATCAGATCTTTACTCATATTTTTGCAAGGCACTGCATCTCTTCTTCCTTGTTTTGAACATACATCTATTGTATGTATCTGTCCATCTATGTATCTATCTCATAAGAAATCAATTTCTCTCAACGCTGTTGCTTTACAGAACATGCGGCTGTTTTACAGCTTTATCCACTCGACCATCAACACAAAATTAAGAAGAGAGTTTTAAAAGTGCATTTATAACGTGAACATTTTGGTACGACTAACCACAAGGAGCCCAAATGTCAAGTCCGAACACCTGATGTCTTCTAATTTTCTCCATCATGCATGAAAATGAGTGTGTGAGGGAGATAAGATGAGAAGTTCCCCCAGTCAGTCAGTCAGCTGTAACATCAACTCACCACTGCTGAAAATAATCCGTGGGCACCGTCAATGCTGTAAACTGCTTTTCCTCCATATTAACTGTTGACTTATTTCAATACATTAATATAATATATACTACTGCTAAAACTCACTGATACATCAAATTAAAATAACACCTCCGACTAACACAAAGAGGAATGCTCGTTGTTAAAGGAAGGAAAGAGCTAATACTGCACTACGCTAACAGCTATAACGAGTAATTTACGTATGTCTTGAAACTGTGGGTCGATTTGTATATTAATACACCAAAAACGTACTGGAGTGTAGGAACATACCTGTAGTACATTTTCTGATAAAGCTTAAAATAAGGAAACGAGGCAGCCGCAAAACAAAGACCATTTAAATGCTCAACATTTTCTTCTTCATCTGGCGTACTGACGTTCTTGCGCCACCTCGTGCTAAAAATGTCAACTGCAAGATGTACTTTCTGTGTTTTATTGTGCGTTATATTCTGAATTATTGTGAAATTATGTGTACGTACAATCAGTCTCACCAAAGTGCTGAATAATATTTAGCAACTTAAATATGAGAAAACTCACAACAGATTTTAAAGACAGGATGACATGAAATCGCGTAGCCTGTCGCTAGGCGGTGATATACGATGCTTTCAGCGAATACAACAACACAAATAAATAGCAGAGAAGAAAGCTGAAAGAAAAGATTGTATATTTTTAATGCTTATCACTTCGTAGTAAAAACAATGGCCCAATCTCAATCAGTGCAGCTGGTAAACACTCTGCTTCTATATCCTCTAAGTCCGATAATCTGGTTTTAGAACAACAGCAAAATACAAAATGTTTTTATTAAACGGATATTATGTCGGTTGGTCAATTTTCTTTGCTTTTCGATCTTGCAACTACTTCAGGAGCGAATGGACACAATGTTTGGGAGAGCACAAGATCCGTAAATAGATGCAGAGTGAGAAGTCGGCACGTATAAATCGTTTAATTGTGAGCTACATAACGACCTGGGGACTGCCTGTGTCTCAATGACAGGTACTGTGTTGTAAAATGGCTCGAAACAGCTTCACATAGCACATATTTCCTGATATAATAAAAAGGTAAGGATGTTAAGACATTGCTTCCTCTTCCTATAAGTAAGTCTGAACTTACTGTTGTTGGGTCAGGGCTAATAATAGTTCGTAACCTCTCTTCGTTCAGCACATGTATGTATGTATCCAACATTTTACATGCAGTTAATGTGAAAACCCACAAGGTCACAGCTGGAAAACTCCAAATTTTCTGTACGACATTGCATTTGGGGGTAGGGTCTATACAGCAGTTTAAAAAACGAGATTATGACATATTGAGCGCCTTAGGAAAGACAGTATTTTGTATATAATATTGATGTTGGTCAAAAATTTGACTTCGCTGGCAACAATGCAAGATGTTGAAGGGACAGTTATTAATTGCGCAGGGCATAAATCTGGCCTTGGAAGAGAGGAATGAAGATATCCTGTTTTCAGTTTGACACAAGCCTTGAAGGAGACACAGCAAACAGTCAGATGAGACCAAAACTAAACTGTTTAGACTTCATGCAGAATGTTTTGTGTGGTGGAAAACTAACAGTGCACATCCCCCTGAACTCACCATCATGGAAGTTAATGGGGAGATGTATGAAGGCATTCCTAGAAGAAAACAGGTTAGGCTGTAGAAGGTTTGAGACTGGGACAGAGGTTCACCTTCCAGCAGGACAAAATCCCTAAACAGGCTGCCAGAGTTGCAATGCTATGCTTTAAATCAAATCATATTTATGTGCTATGACATGGAGATGGTACCTAAGTTAAGATAACATTTAACAGCATCTAGGTGCTTTAAAAAATGAACTGGCAACAGAATTAGAGAAGATACTTATAAGCAGACTTTCTGACAAAGGATAGCTAGATTTACCCTGGTGCCTGTCTCAAGTGGTCAGTGGACAAGAAGTGGGGTACAGCATTGACCCAGTCCATTACAGGGCACTTCTCATTCAGTCAAATGTAAAACGTAGCATTCTTCAGAGCAACCCTAAAAATAAAATTGCATTGCACTGTGAGATGACGTTTGTATATTGGGTACCAACAGAAGACTCTTCTTAGAAAATCTAAGGTTTCTTGAGGGTCTTTGGGTATAAGGAGATCAGATCAGGCCCAACTAAGATAATTAATTCTAAAACAAATAAAAGCCATATTAAGCCTGGCATCGACAGACAGCAGAAAGGGCTTATATTGGGCATGTTTTTTTCCAGTAATAATTTGTACATTCGTCTCGCCCACAGGCTGAGTCCGATTGAATCACTCTGTAAAGATGCCAGCTGGTGTGTCGTGGCCTCGGTACATTCGGATGTTTGGAGCCAGTGTTCTAGCCATGTTTGCAGGAGCGCAGGTCGTCCACCAGTACTACCTTCCTGATCTGGTAAGAGGCATCGTGAAGCCATTCTAACTGTTCAGGCTCTGTTTTTGTATTTTGAAACTATGTAACGTGATCAAACATTTACAGACAATCCTCATCACTACGAATGTCAAAATAATTATCTTTTTTTGATATATTCTGTTCTGTGAATTGATTGTACAACATACAATTTTAATGCATTAAAAGTATGAAGTGCAAAAGTTTAAATTTATTGTGTATATTTTCTGATCCTAACATGTACAGAAATGACCACAGAGGCTCACACACACACACACACACTAATGTCTGACGATTTCAGCGGCCAGCTAACAACTGTGTAAAATGTCTTGATGTAGTAAACCATAAGAAGTCTCCAGATCATGTCTAAAAGTGTTGTCATTGTTTCATATCAATATTTGTTTCCACTATGACTGTAAGTAGTTTACTCAGACCAAGATTGCTTGTTTTTTTTACTTTGTATTTCAGAGTATACCAGAAGTTCCACCAAAACCCGGAGAGCTTCAGACAGAACTACATGGTTTTAAAGCTAGAGAAGAAGCGGCTGCAGCCTTACAGAAACTTAAGGAGGAGCAAAGTTTGGACTGATGGGGAAATACATTTCCCTTTTAGGAAATGTAAGAATTGTTAACATTGGTACAACTAAATACTGCTATGTGCTTTGGGACACAATCTTTTCTGGTACCCCTACAATAGATATGTTTTCATTTCGCCTTATGTCATACACAGAGAGTTAATATTCGTATTTAAATAAACTTTAGTCAAAAAGATCTGCAGAACAGAACGAACAGAACCAACACACCTCCGCTGTTCCACCACAGCATTATTACCTTTATTCTGTTTGTATTTCACTTTAGTTTAATAACAGTTATAATATCAGTTGCAATAATTCCTGGGCACTGGACTTTCCAGGAATTATTGTCATGACCATAAATATTTTGATCACTTTTAGTCCATGTCTATGCTTTTTAAATGTTGTTACTTATTTTGGAGAAATAATAAAAAGAGTAAAACAACATTGGAATGTTTTATGAACACATTACTTGCTTAAATGCTTATAAGGACCACCATTTCCAGCAAGAATGTGACATATATATTATAAACTAGAATGTTGGCCATGTGTTACGATGAAACTGAAACCGAGGAATGTATTGTTTGGTTTTTGTGGGAAAACCTAATCGTCTTATTCCGCGTCTAAAATGAAAATATGAAGATGTTCTTCATTGTATGGTGTCATTGTGAATAAAATGTTTATTTTCGGGTCACAAAATAAACAGAAGAACATATTTACTACATATTTACAGAACTGGTTGATTCCTGCTCAACACGTATCCTAGCAACCAGCAGAGAAGAGAAACAAATGGCGACCCAGAGAGAGAAAGACGCGGAAGAATATCTGAGGAAACACAAGATTATTGAACTCATGGACAACATGACCAGCATGCTCCTGTTTTACAGACCCGGTTAGAGTTTATTTCTACCCCAAACATAAAATATCCGTCTCTTAATGAGCTTCGCTAGCATGATTTCTTTTGCACAGCTAGCAAACTAGTTTATGCTTACCACATCACAGTTCTGACACCTATTATGAGGGTTTTAATTTGCTGTAGATAGATGTTGACTTAGCTTTTCTGTCTTTTGAAATTTGTATTGCATTACAGATAAAAAGCTGACATTTAAACTCTTAATAGTAAAATTTATTTCAGTTCTCTTTCCCTTTACTCATCACGGTCAAATAAGGATTTACACAAATGCACAAAGATTGATACGATTTTTTTTTTAGATGCACCAAGCAGACTTTTATTAGTGCAGATTAATGATTTTCTTTGAGGTCTGACTTTCCACTTTCAATTTTGGCTAATTCTGATTTTCTAACAGCTAAAATTATACAATGCATTTATGTAAGCTTTGTTTTAATGTGACGTCAAAAATCAGAAAAGAAGTAAAATGTTCTTCATGTTCTTCAAATGATACCATATGTGCCCATTTTTTTCTGATTTTTATTAAACTCAGGATTCAATTCAAAAATACTTTATTAATCCCAAAGACAAATTAAATGTTGTAGCTCATATTACGAAGGTTTCTTCAAAGAGCCGTTGTAGATGCTGATGGCTGTGGGCAGGAAGGATCTCCTGTAGCGCTCCGTCTTACAGCAGATCTGAAGAAGCCTCTGACTGAAGACACTCTGTTGTTGTAGGACAGTCTCATGAAGAGGATGCTCAGGGTTCTCCATAATGTTCTTCATTTTATGAAGAATCCATCTTTCCACAATGATCTCCAGAGGTTCCAGAGGAGTCCCCAGAACAGAACCAGCCTTCTTTATCAGCTTGTTGAGCTTTTTTAAGTCCCTAGTTCTGATGCTGCTTCCCCAGCAGATGATGGTAGAAGAGATCACACTCTCCACAACAGACTTATAGAAGATATGCAGCATCTTGCTGCAAACACCAAAGGACCTAAGCTTCCTCAAGAAGTACAGTCTGCTCTGTCCCTTCTTGTAGATGGCTTCACAGTTGCATCTCCACTCCAGTCTGTTGTCCAGGTGAACACCGAGGTATTTATACTCCTCCACCACCTCCACTTCTTCTCCCATGATAGAAATAGTTTTTGACTTATTCCTGTTTCTCTTAAAATCTACAATCATCTCCTTTGTTTTAGTCACGTTCAAAATGAGATGATTGTTTCCACACCATGCCACAAAGTGGTCCACCACCTTCCTGTACTCAGCTTCTTGTCCATCTCTGATCCACCCCACGACTGCAGAATCATCCGAGTATTTCTGCAGATGACAGGAGTCTATCTTGTACTGGAAGTCTGAGGTGTACAGAGTGAAAAGCAAACTGAAGGGGGTCCTGATGGTTTACTGTTTGCTTACTCAGGTGGGCCAACAGGAGTCTCTCTAGGACCTTCATGATGTGAGATGTCAGGGCAACAGGTCTATTATCAATGAGGACTGATGGGTGAGTTTTCTTTGGTACCGGAACAAGACAGGATGTCTTCCACAACAGTGGAACCTTCTTCTGGGCCAGGCTAAGGTTGAAAAGGTGCTGCAGAATCCCACAGAGCTGCTCTGCACAGACCTTCAGGACTCTAGGGCTGACATGATCTGGACCTGCAGCCTTATTCTGGTTCAGTCTTTGCAGCTGCCTCTTCACCTGACTTCTTGAGACACACAGGTGGAAGGGGAAGGCAAATGGAGCAACAGCATCTTCTCATTTGGTTTAAGGCAAACATGTAGAAGCAGAAGGGTCCATGGCTGATGTGGAAGATCATTTGAAACATTTGAAGTGAGACAGGAAAGCTGTGGGCCAAAGGAGGGTGGGATAAAGAATAAAGTGCCACAGTGTTGTTTGTAGATGTGTGTACACACTGAAAAATTCTTGTCTTTAGTTTATAAGGATTTAACGAACATTACTGGCAAATAAGAAATCGGTATTAGCCAATTTTAAAAACCTACTGATAAATGCATCACTAAATTTCCACAATGCACAAAATTACACATGTAGGCTTAAATGTATACAGTACAGCCATTTACCTAAATCTTTAAACACTATTAGCTGTCAAGGATTTTAATCGTAGCTTTATGCTGTGGTGCTACCAGTAACTTTAAAGGTGTTAATGGAAGGCACATGAAAGAGGACTACCTCCACATTTTTCAACTGAAACTTACTTCAACAGCCAGTGATCCCAAACACACATCAAGCTGTTTTTTGAATGGCTAAAGGCAAACCTTAATGCTCTGCCTCAACCCTACTAAAAATGCATAAAAACTTAATTAATCTCTGAATTACATGAACTGGTAAAAATTCTGCCATGAGGGGTACAAAAAGCGTGAGGTTAAGGTACATCTGCAAAGGAATATTTACCCAAAATCATATAACGTATATGTATATATACACTGCTCAAACAAATAAAGGGAACACTCAAATAACATCCTAGATCTGAATGAATGAAATATTCTCATTGAATACTTTGTTCTGTACAAAGTTTAATGTGCTGACAACAAAATCAAAAAAATCATCAATGGAAATCAAATTTATTAACCAATGGAGGCCTGGATTTGGAGTCACACACAAAATTAAAGTGTAAAAACACACTAGAGGCTGATCCAACTTTGATGTAATGTCCTTAAAACAAGTCAAAATGAGGCTCAGTATTGTGTGTGACCTCCATGTGTCTGTATGACCTCCCTACAACACCTGGATATGCTCCTGATGAGACGGTGGATGGTCTCCTGAGGGATCTCCTCCCAGACCTGGACTAAAGCATCCAACTCCTGGACAGTCTGTGGAGCAACGTGACGTTGGTGGATGGAGCGAGACATGATGTCCCAGATGTGCTCAATCAGATTCAGGTCTGGGGAACAGGCGGGCCAGTCCATAGCTTCAATGTCTTCATCTTGCAGGAACTGCTGACACACTCCAGCCACATGAGGTCTAGCATTGTCCTGCATTAGGAGGAACCCAGGACCAACCACACCAGCATATGGTCTCACAAGGGGTCTGAGGATCTCATCTCGGTACCTAATGGCAGTCAGGATACCTCTGGCGAGCTCATGGAGAGAAATGCCACCCCACACCATTACTGAC
Source organism: Girardinichthys multiradiatus (assembly GCF_021462225.1). Lineage (NCBI taxonomy): Eukaryota > Metazoa > Chordata > Actinopteri > Cyprinodontiformes > Goodeidae > Girardinichthys > Girardinichthys multiradiatus. The sequence continues at coordinate 1,019,093 of NC_061795.1, read as the reverse complement.
CCACTACCAAACCAGTCATGCTGAAGGATGTTGCAGGCAGCAGATCTCTCTCCACGGTGTCTCCAGACTCTGTCACATCTGTCGCATGTGCTCAGTGTGAACCTGCTTTCATCTGTGAAGACCACAGAGCACCAGTGGTGAATTTGCCAATCCTGGTGTTCTCTGGCAAATGCCAAGCGTCCTGCACGGTGTTGGGCTGTGAGCACAACCCCCATTTGTGGACGTCAGGCTCTCATACCATCCTCATGGAGTCGGTTTCTAACCGTTTGTGCAGACACATGCACATTTGTGGCCTGCTGGAGGTCATTTTGCAGGGCTCTGGCAGTGCTCCTCCTGTTCCTCCTTGCACAAAAACGGAGGTAGCGGTCCTGCTGCTGGGTTGTTGTCCTCCTACGGCCTCCTTCACGTCTCCTGGTGTACTGGTCTGTCTCCTGGTAGCGCCTCCAGGATCTGGACACTACGCTGACAGACACAGCAAACCTTCTTGCCACAGCTCGCATTGATGTGCCATCCTGGATGAGCTGCACTACCTGAGCCACTTGTGTGGGTTGTAGAGTCCGTCTCATGCTACCACGAGTGTGAAAGCACCACCAACATTCAAAAGTGACCAAAACATCAGCCAGAAAGCATCGGTACTGAGAAGTGGTCTGTGGTCCCCACCTGCAGAACCACTCCTTTATTGAGTGTCTTGATAATCACCAAACGAACGAACGAACAAAGATCATTGTAGCCCCTCTATCCTCACTGGAAAAAGATAAATAAATAAATAAATTAAGCCCCAAACTGTTTGACGTTAATGGTCATCATAGGGTATGGAACTTATTAATCATATCTGTACATCTATGACAATCTTTTGATGCTGCATTATCACAGTGGTTGATTTTTTTTTCTGATGATATTGAAGCTGTTTTGCTCTATTTACGTTTCCATTTATTAAATTATTAATTTACATTGTAAATCAGAAAAACAATATGTTTTATAGTTTTGCCTTTGTAGCTAACGTGTTCGCTGATTGTGTCATTCAGAGAATCCGAGGGAGTTTCTCATTGAGCAGCTGGAGCAGCTGAAGGTGTCCCAGGAGAGTGGTGTAAGAGGGCCAAATCTGTTCGACAGTTCTAACCTGGATGCCGTCTTTGGGATACTGGATCCCGCTAATCAAAAATATATCACGTTTGCACAGTACAAGCACGGTGAGTGGTGCTGTTCTTTGTTCTGTGTCTTAAAACACAGAACTGTCTCTGTACACAGTCCTTTATAAATAAGCAGATGTTTCTTTTTCCTTTTCTTTTTCTTTCTGCTCTCGGTGGAGCAGGACGCTTTTTCTCTGTCTCCCACACCCTCCCATATCTGCCCTGCTTCAGCTCTGTGTCTTGTCTTCTTTTTGGAGCCTCTTTTTGCATATCTTCCAAATTCTGAGTTATGGATTTGGTCAGCTGGTCCCTCAATGCAATTGATCAAATTTTCTCGAGGAGAAGACAGGGTGAAAAATAGCCCAATTTGTCCAGACGGGACATTTTTCTCTGGATACACAATGGACTCCTGGCAGAAGTGGAGGATTGTGTGTCTGTCGATAATGTCAGTCGAGGATGTGGAAGATGTGTATATAATTGGATGTTTGATATCAGGATTTCTGCTTTTTGGAGTCAGCGGTTACCTGGCATATCGAGAAATTTGGAGAATGTCAGCAGCTGTTCTGGCCATTATAAGGCTGCTTGGCATGTATGATGGGATCTTCAGAGCGATCAACACTCAGACTGAGATGTTACGTGAGCTGAATCGCAGACTGGATGTGATCCTTAGGATCGCAGGCAGGTTGCGGTTCCTGGACTCGGGTGAAATGGGATAAATCTTGGAGAAAGTTGTTTGTTCGGATCTGGCAGAAAGACCAGGAATTTGACTGTTTGGATTCGCCTTTGAGAAGAACCAGTGAGACTCTCAAGGCTGACGGAAAATTAAGAGTCAGTTTAACCCAAATAATTATTGTTTTTCTGAATCTGGCTCCCCTGCACGGCCTTGATGGCTGGTTATCTTCAACTTCTCCTGGAAGTTATGTAACCATGACGCTCTGCTCCCTCTGCTCCCTCCCTTCCCTGAGGACATCTGTGGACCTGCTCAGAACTTTGTGGCCGGTTGATGAACCTTCCAACGAACCATCAAGGACAATGGTCTCTGTGACAGTGCTTCATGGACTTACTGCACACACACTTACACACACTCACATGCTCAAGATAAACATATGCACCCCTCACACCACCTTCACCGTTCCCAGCATGATGATGTTTTGTCAACTTGTTGCTTCTTTGTTCTGAGGTTTTTTACAATCTCAAACTGTATCCTGCTAAGGATAAAGTGTGAAATATGATTTATTTCCTCTACTTACCTAATGTGGCCTCTTTTCTCATCTAACAAGGGCAGCACCTGTGAGTGGGCAGCAAAGCCTCGGTGACCCGTCCCCCCTTGTCTTGTGTCATGATGTATGTTTGGATGGGTTGTACTGGACTCCCCCTCGGGGATCAATAAAGTATCTTTGAACTGAATTGAATTGTTTAACTGATACATTTAATGGTCTTATATAGTCTTTTTGTGGTATTGCAGTTCTTCTGCTTTCAACCTTGACCAGACAACCTTGTTTATTTGTGTAAAGTAAACATTTTATAAGTTTCTTGAGCACAGATACTTGCTTGAAGATATAAAAGAGTAACTTCTGCTATTCAGGACTCTTCTGCTTTTAATACTGCATTTTAGATGTCAGTCATTTTCTACTGCTTCTTCCATAGTGGGTTGCGGGGAAGGTGGTTCCTTTCTACAGCAGTCTATGTCATTATTTTAATTTTTACTCATTTACAAAGTGGCGATAAGTATTTTTGGCAACAGGTTTTCTCCAAAGTAATGTACTGTCCTGTTTAAATAGACCAATTCTTCTTAAGCAATACATTTTCCAAAGCTCTGTAGTTATTAATTTATTAAATTATAAGATTTTCCCAAGTTTGACCTAAACACCCCTGTAACTCCACTGTGTTGGTGCACCGTGTTGTTTAGTATAACACAATTAACCTGCATGAGTCATACTGTTGATAATCTCAATAAGGCAATTGTAATGTATTTAATACATGTATTGTTTTTATTCCTGTCATTACTGGAAGTTGTGGTGCTTCATGGTTAATATAATGAAAAACAAAATCAAAACTCTGCATACTAATAACCAAACATTTTCTGCCCACAGCTTTGACCATGCTTGGCATAAAAGACATCAATGAATGCCCTGAAGGTGTAAATGAAGACAGGATATCCCAGGAAACATTTAAAACAGAAGCGTAAGTGCAGCGTGCTGTCTCTGCTATGTCAGTATTTTACATTTAATGTTCTGTGAGTTCATTTTATGATATTCTCTTAGGATGGCAGGTCTGCAGAGACGCTCAGCAACATATGGATCACTCTGAGGTTTCTTTTTTTCCTTTCTGATGCGGTTGTTGTTTTATCTGTTTTATGATTGTAGAGCCATTATCTGCTTTTTTAATGTCAAAAGTCACCCTGCTCCTATTGGTTCTGACAAAGGAAAACACAAATCTGGAGTTGCTTTGCCTGTAGAAAAGGCAGAAATTACCTGCTGAACTCTTGCTTCTTTTATTCTGATGCAATTTTGTACATTGCCATTTTACCATACGCTTTAACTAATAAATATATTTCAGTATCCACTCTTGTCATATAGTCTTTCCACTGTTGGTGAAAAATCTCACATGTGTCAGGACTTAAAGTATCTTCCACACAATAACTATAAATACTTTTATTGTAAAGCTTTAAGGTTATGCCTGCTAATTCTAATATGTTTTATAGAAGCTTGTTTCCACAACACTTATAAAGAAATAACAAGGATCTAATCGTTATAATTTTCTCATTATTACTTACTAGCTATCTCATATTTAGAGGATACAATATCAATAGGCTGAGATTTGATCTAATATAAAATATTTAGTCGAATCAATGAATTTCCATATCTTTGGTCACAGTTCAAATGTTAGTGTTTCTGTGTGGCATACAAAAATTGGCTTAATAAAAAACGCAATATAAAGCACTTATGTTTGGAGTGTCATTTAAAATTAGCAGGTCATGTTAAACGCCGTCAAATTTCTTTAGTAGGTGTTATAATTTAGATATTTGTGTTTAAATACAGCATTAAATAGTCTGTAGACAACGATTCCTGCTTTGAGTTATTGAACGCTGACCGGAAGAGGCGTGGCCAGGAAGTGACATGGCCGCTTCCTTATACGGAGGCTCCTCGCTGCTCCTCGGTTACTTGTAGGTTAAACTAGTTTTTCATTTCCACGGAAAGTTTCGCCAGTACTTTTCGGGACAGCGCCCAGCGGAGTTTAGCATGGGCACCGTCCATGCCAGGGTAAGGAAGGGTCCGCCGGTACCAGTTAACCTGGACTTTGACCTCTGTGAGCTTTTAGTGTGGAGTTATCTGTCAGAGAGGCTCCTGAACTGACAGAAAAGGCCCAACACGGTAGATTCAGCGAGGTCTCACTGGGCTCTTTTAAAGCATGACACTGTCCTTTCCAGTTAAATGAAGATTAATCATAACGGAATAATGATAAGATCAGAACAACAACTGTTATGTTTCGACTCGTGTCTGTGATGAGAAATACAGATGATGCTGGTGCGTTTCCCCTGCAATGTTGCTGCTTACAGCAGATTATACCCATGCCCGCAACACTGTTTAAACATTTCTGTCCATACACAAAGATACATCTATAATTGTCACGTAAACATGATTTACTGTTGCAGCATTATTTTTATTGAATGTTACTCTTATTCATCATTTGTATAACCTTGTATAACAATGTGTAATGCTTTTATCTAAAACAGAAAAGCAACAATTATTCCTACTGCAGCCAAAATAATGTAGCATGTTGGTTATTACACTTACAATAAGACTATTTACAGTGTATTTCATATTACAATACATGGACATGCAAAACAATTTAAATAAAAAAAGGTTTGTGTCATTTTTCAAGTACATATTGTGAAGAGTATTATAAGTTTTTGCCATTCTGCTATTTTTAAACGGGCAACATACGTATACCAGACTATAAGTATAGTCATATAGTTATGCTCATCCAGGAGGAGTGAATGCTGCAAGTCACTGACTGGATGCAATCTGCTGGGTTTCCTTAGATAGAAAAACTTTTTATCCAATTTGAATAAATAACTGAATCTGACTGAACTGTTCAATGGTTACGATTAATAGGAATGTATGAACCTGACTGTTGTGAAGAACCTTGAGACGACATGTGTTGTGAATTGGAGCTATATAAATAAAACTGAATTGAATTATAGTCTGTCTGCTATAAGTTAGTTACTGAACAGAGATGCCTCCGGTTGCTTCAGACTGTGGTTTTAAAGCAGTGTTTTCTAAATAGCAGTTATAGGTAGCCTTTAGTTTTTCTCTCCATGATTGTCCAGCTGAATTTGTCTTCTTTCTAAGTCAGGAAAAAGTACAGGAGCCTTTCTCTCCAGCCGTGTGCAGCAACAGGAGGAGAGGGGCAGTGCTGTGTTAGCCTGTACTCCACACAGCATCTTCTAAAAAGGACTTTAAACCGTAGGATTGGCATGATGGAAAACTGTAGCAGTTATAAAACAATGTTTCTTAAATAAAAAAAAAACAATCCTTGGTCTACCATATCTGGAAACATTCCTATTACGTGATCAGATCTGAAAATATGTGATATGTTCTAAAAACATTTGGTTATCAAAATGAGGGCTAACATTTGTGTTGTTTACGTTGCCATGGGACTTTTGTCTGTTTTAGGTGTGTTGCTCAGTCAACCCATCCTGTTCTGTAGTTCTACTAAGAACAACATCTAATTATATTAAATATATTTTGTTGCTTTTCTTATATTTCGTTTTTGTAGAGCCTCGACCCTCTGCCCATGCACGGGCCAGAGTTAGGTCTCCAAGCAGATGACATTGAAGCTCCAGAGATTGAACAGGAGTCTAAGCGAGAAGTTCTCGAAAACAAAGATGTAAGAGTTTGATTATTTTTAATTTTAGAAGGCAAATTCTCAAGGCTTTCTGTAGCACTCTCACATTGTCATGTTGTTTGCCCTTTTTTAAGGTATGGATCCTTTACATTCTGACCATGTAGTACTGTGTATTAGTGCCTTTTGTAGATACATTTTTTTGTTCCCACAGTTGAGTATAGTTTTGGATGTTTTAGACTGTGTTTCTCCTGTTTTTCAGGTTGTTGTTCAGCGAGTGCACATAGATGGACTTGGAAAAACAAAGGAGGACCTGTTGAGTTATGAAATTGCAGAAGTGTTCAGGGCAAATAACTTGATTGATGTATGTCCATTGCACTATTTATTGCTATGCCTACTTGTTTGGAGCACTCACTGGTGCCAACACACTTAATTTTATGATGCAGGTGATGCGAAGGTCTCACGAAGCCCGACAGAAGCTGCTGCGTCTCGGTATCTTCAGAAAGGTGGAAGTTGTCATTGACACCTCACAAGGTGCAGTCCATCACCGTGGCCCTTTGGGAATTCATTTTTATGTGGAAGAATTTGATTTGCAGTACATTAGCTGTGTTCATATGTTTATTACTTGTGTTCTTTTGTATTCAGGTGAAGATGCCCTTCCTAATGGCCTTGATGTGACTTTTGTGGTCACTGAGCTGAGGCGTTTGACAGGCAGCTATAACACTATGGTTGGAAACAATGAAGGCAGCATGGTTAGTGTTATAAATCAAGTTAACATTTATTATTATTTTATTAAACGTTCGTTTAATATTTTTTTTATATTTAACTGAATTACATATTCTTTCTATTATGTATAATTGTTGACAACATAAAAGGTTTATTTGAAAGTAGTGACTTCCTGATAAGGTGTTACTTTGTTATTTCAGGTACTCGGGCTCAAATTACCAAATGTGTTTGGTCGGGCAGAAAAACTGACATTCCAGTTCTCTTATGGTACCAAGGAGACATCCTACGGACTCTCCTTCTTCAAACCCCAACCAGGACACTTTGAACGCAAGTAAGATGTAAACATCTTCAGAAAACAAAGTAATAAGTGAAAATAATGAGCACTGTCATAGCTTCGACAAGAGTTCACTTAATCTCTTGGGATGTGTCTTTTTCATCTGGGAAAGGTGTGTTTGAGGCAGATTTTTACTGCTCTCAACCAGGAGTCAGAAAAGTGTGGATGCCTTCTTTCCACCTGCTGACTGGCAGCGTACAGCAACCAGTGGGGGAAGGGCAGGGTTGCACAACTCTATGCTTTATATAGCTGGAGAAAACTCCAGTCGCTCTGCCACTTTCTCTGGCATCTCCTTAGAAGGACTTTAAACCATAGACAACCTTCAATTAAAAGTTCTAGCACTTTTAAAACTGCAATACTTTAAAACCTTGGTAAATTTTTATATTGGGAGCCAGCCCATGCCTACTCTTAATAATCAAGTGGTCGGGTTGGAAAATCGGAAGATGAGAACACACTTGTCATACTTTTAGTTCATTACCCAGGGATCCTGAGGTTTAAGAAAAACTAAGCCATAGCAACCAAGATGTTCTGTATTTATTCTTAAACAAAATCCAGGAGAACATCTAATTTTCTGTTTTCTTTTTCCCGTCAGTGTTTCTGTTAACGTGTACAAAGTAACAGGTCAGTTTCCATGGAGCTCAATAAGAGAGACGGATCGAGGCATCTCTGCAGAACTTGGTGTAAGCGCTTTGTTTAAGTACAGTTGTTTCACGTTTCTTTTATTTTCTTCTTGCATATAGTTGAATAAATTAGGGTTTTATTTAAATTTTGCCATTTATCAATTAAATGAGGCAAACGTATCTCTAACAGTGGGTATGCAAATTTTATTTTTTTAAAACGGTGTCTAACTCTGAGCTCCAGTTCTGAGAAATGATAAGCTTGGACTTCATCAATTGTGCCAGTATTTGCTGATCTGGTCTGGCCTGTAAATACCTTGGTGACAGAAGTCTTGCACACATTTATAGGGAACGTCCTGTGTTGTAATAAAAAAGAAATGTTTCACAGGCCATCCTGGATGAAATTCTTTGTATCCTGCAGAGCTCTAATAACACAAAAGTCAAAACACAATGTCTTATTTTAAACCTCCCACTTACAGTTTCCTTTATGGAAGACCAACCAAACCCTCAAGTGGGAAGGAGTGTGGAGAGAGCTGAGTTCTCTGGGTCAGACGGCCTCTTTCGCCATCCGTGAGGAGAGTGGTCATTCCCTCAAATCGTCCCTTTCGGTATTTTTCTTCTTTTTTATGTCAAAAGCCTATGGTATGAAGTCGGAAATGTCTGGTTGCACAAAGGGGCTTCAAAGAATTGTTTTTAAAATAGGTAGCAGAGGTTTTCAGTTTTAAACCAGTTTTAATTAGTATCTTTCAATGACATTTTAAATGGCTTATTTGGATGATCTTGACAAATGGTTGAAAATGAAATGTCTAAGAAGAGAAAAGAGACTAAATATTTTTAGCACCTGTCTTTTGTCATTTTCTTTTCCAGCATGCTATGGTCATTGATAGTAGAAACTCCTCCATCCTTCCAAGGAAAGGTGGACTACTGAAGATCCATCAGGTTAGGCCTATACTGGAAAATTTCCATTTAGCTCCTAATTGCTGCATGAAAACAATGTGACAGATCTTGTATATAACACTAATGTTTCATGTTTGTATAGGAACTCGCTGGTTACACTGGGGGTGATACCAGTTTCCTGAAGGAGGACTTTGAGATACAACTCAACAAATCTCTCATTTGGGATTCAGTGAGATTTAACATTTGACTCATCATCTACTGATCAAAGATTATCATCAAAAATACAGTTTTAGGCAGGTTTCATTGTGGCAGAATAGGATTTAAACATGTAGTAATATTACTGTTTTCAGTGGTGTGAAAAATGATTTGTCCCTGACAGATTTCTTCTATTTTAACACTTTAATGTTTAAGATTGTCAAAAAAAATGTAAGATCAAAGATAACTCGAGTCGTTTTGAATGATTACATTTATTAAGGGGAACCAAGATTTCCAAACTACTCACGGTCCCCCCCAACCCCCATTTGTTTGCTTCACTTTTACCAGCCACATATAGGCTTCATTAGTTATGCTGCTTGACCCGTAGAGAAATCACTTGAATAGAACCTACCGGACAAATATCAAGTAGAATCCTAAACGCTAAATGAAGAAAACGACACGAATGATCCAAATCACACCAGCAATCGGCCTTTTACAGGGTAGACGGTGCTAAAGCGTAACGACAAATAAATATAAGAAATATTGGACAAGCAACCTGTGTCAGCATTGCAGTACGCTGTTGAAATTCAAACTAGTACGTTTTGAAAATTTCAACTACTTCCAAGTTTACTGCCTGATTTACAAAATATGACATGATTTAGCTCCACAACTATTAAGCTGTTTCTTTAGATTAAGAACAACTGGTACTTCTACAACACAGCTAGCAGAGATGACTGTAAACTTTCAGGAAAATCACTTTAACTGTTACTGGCAGTGTAGTGTCGAACAGTTTATCACCTTCAGTTCTGGGAAAGTTCTAATCTAATCTTGACACATTTACATATAAAGGTTCATTAATGTGCACACAATCAAAAGCCCTCCAATGTGACTGAATTAAAACTATCCTGCAAAGAAGACTGGGTCCAAATTCCTCCACAACAATGTAAAACACTCATTGCGAGTGATGCAAATGTTTAACGAAAGGACCAGTTATTAGGTCAGTGGTGCAATTATGTTTTCACATAGGACCAGGTTTATGTATCTTTTTTCTTTAATAATGAAGTCATGAATTGAAAAGTGCTTTTAGTATTTACCTAAATTAAATTTGATTAGTTTTATTATCTGAAACTTTAAGTGATAAAAGAAAGGCAAAACAAAAAGAAATCTGCAAGGGGACAGACTGGTTTTCAAGCCACTGTATGTATCTGTATAAACATGCATCCATTCAACGTCTATACCCGCTTATCCCTGCAGGGTCATATACAACTCCTTATTTTATTGGGTTTATCTGATCAGAATGCTTTAACTACCTTTTTGGTTGAAAAAACAGCTCAGTTTTTAGCCAAGGTTCCATTTAAATAAAATAGAATAACAATGCTCAAGCCAAATTTATTAACCATTTTATGTTTTCATTCAGGTTCTTTCTGCCTCATTGTGGGGCGGCCTGCTTTTACCGTTTGGTGACAAGACAACATGCATTGCAGACAGGTACATAAAAGCACTACATTTAGAGAGGTTAATATGTGTGTGTACCTATGGAGAGAGCACCTTAACTTATGTGATAAGTCTATAAGGAGTTTTATGATGCGAGTTTATGGCCAAATAAGTTTCTGACAAAACCAGGACCACGTTATTTTTGAGCTTGGACGTGGATTATGTCTGTGGATCCTATGCAGCCTGGAATCTGATTTAAGTATTTGTCAGGTTTGGAAAAGTATTGAAAAGGTAAATAGGGTATTTATACCTCTATTCATATTTATACAGCTTTGACCTAACTAATACAGAGCTACTGTAATGTCATGTACAGAGCATATTCAGTGTTAGACAACAAATTGCTGCTGACATGCACCACACATTGTGATAGATCCAGACAGAAAGCCATTAAGGCGACCGCCACCTATTGTATAAAGATGAATTACACTAAAAACAAACCCCCAAACACAAACAATAGGATGAAATGCATATTACAGAGTTGATGTGCAACCAGTTTCCACCACCTCACAGTCTCAATATTAATTAAATGCAGTCATTGGACACATAAAAACAGAAAATATTAACTGCATTATTTTGTGTGTTTGCGAACCTACTAGGTTCTACCTTGGTGGGCCTACCAGTATCAGGGGATTTAGTATGTACAGTATGGGCCCACAGAGTGATGGTAAGACCTAGCATTTGTTTAGCAGCTTATCAGTCAGGGTTTTACTGTAAAGCTGTGGTTCTGATATTACTGACATGGCAGGTGATTACCTTGGAGGTGAAGTCTATTGGGCGGGAGGCCTCCATCTCTACACGCCTCTACCCTTCAGACCTGGCAGAGGAGGTTTTGGCGATCTTTTCAGAACCCATTTCTTTCTTAATGCTGGAAACCTTTGTAACCTCAACTATGGTGACTCAAAAAATCTGAGCTCAAATGTAACATACAGACTTCTGTTTCTGTCTTTTCTGTTTGGCTGAGTTCCCATGTTTCCTGTTATCAAGGTGAGGGGCCGCAGGCACATTTGAAGAAGCTGGCAGAATGCATCCGTTGGTCATATGGATTGGGCATTGTGCTGCGTTTGGGGAACATTGCCAGGCTGGAACTGAATTACTGCATTCCCATGGGGGTCCAAAGTGGAGACAGGTAGACTTTTATGTTGTTATAAGGTAATGACAAATATCCTCACTAAAATGGATGTGATTATTATTATTTTTTGGTTAGTCTTAAAGAAAAAGGTCAGCTGTAACCAAGTCTCAGTCTGGTGCAACCTGCAGATCAGTTACCATGCAGAGGCTTCTGCCTGTCAGATAATAATGCCAAAACACATATCTGAAGCTCCACATTCAGACTGTTCCAAAGCTTCAACCCACAGACAGAAATACAGAAACGTTTTCTTTTTCTAATCATCTGTGTTTTAAACTGACATGTACCTCTTAATTCATGAACTCAAAACGAAATTTTAGAAGATTTCCTGACAGCTCGTAATTTTTAGCTTCATACATCATTAGAGCTGTTTGTAGTTTAACTATATCAGTAGGTTTTAATCATTTTGATTGTAGTGGTAGTGGTTTAGTCTGATCCAGGTACCGAGCCTTGTTAATTACTCTTAATGTTCTTTTTTGAAGTATGATTAATGACTGTAGTTTTGTTTTGTAGTTGCTTCCCCAAACCTCTGTGTAGTAACTTAAAGTTGGTAAAACAAAGGAAAAATACAGAATGCAGAGGACTTTTTGACTTTGTTCTCAATAGAAATACTTTCAGATATTTTACTTTAAACTTATCTGATGTGGGGTTTCCAGGTCAGTTTATCATCAATAATAACACCAAGAAGTGTAACTTCATGTTCCATGTTAACATTTACTTCATGTGTCTGTATTTTGAGTTCGGTGTCTGTCATATAGTTCCCAGACAGCATTATTTTGATATTATCACATTTAGAGACAGTTTGTTAAAATCAAACTATATCTTTAATTTTTTTTATTTCTTTATTGACATCTTTTAACAACTCAGTGTCTCCAACACAGAAAATGTTTGTCATCAGCAAATTATACCAATTTTATAACTTTAGATATTTTGCACATGTCTTTTACATAAATTATAAAGAATTTAGGACCTAAAGCTGACCCTTGCGTAACTCCACACACCACAAGTCCAAACATTGTGACCATACAGTACATCTATTAGTTTCACATACAGCTGTCGGCTACTTAAATAACTTTTAACCCACTGTAACACAAGCCCTCTGATTCTGTAGTTTTCAAGCTCTTTTAACAGTAAATCATTATTTATTGTGTCAAAAGCATTTTAATAACCACAAAACTTTTTTTCTTATTATAAACAGCAGTTATGTCTCCTATTGGTTTCATTATGGCTTTCTAGGAATGTTTCCTGTGTACTATTAAACAGTAAATTATTATACATTTTTGAGAATTGCAGTAACAGAGATACTGGTCTATAGGTGGAAAATATGGGTCTGTAGTTGGTTATTATTTTTAAGATTTAATCTGTATCTTTTTTACCATGGATTTTCAGATTTTCTCTATACAGAGTAGTGTCCAAAGTTTTGATCCACTTACTGATTCTAAATGGGAATCCAGTAGTGTGTAAAACCGTATGAGAGATTTTTTGGCTTGCTTTGATTTAGATCTCTGTTTTCCTTGCAGGATATGTGATGGCTTCCAGTTTGGAGCAGGAATTAGATTCTTGTGAAGCTACTGGAATTTTATCAGTTGTATTGAATGTTTGCTTGTACAGTATTGTTGGAAAAACATAGTTCATTAAAAGTGTCTCATCTGACTTTAGTTTGTGATGCATCTTTTTTTTAACATTTGGTGTGAAATGAGAAGAAATTTGTTCAGAATCGTTTGTGTAACTATTTTCTTTCTGTTAGGTTTTCCTAAAAAACAAGAATATTCAAAAGTATCATGAACTTTGGTGTCATCCTTTGACTTAGCCATTGTCCCTTGTAAATAGTACTGCACAAAGAATGTAGCTATTATTTGTGTTAGTATTCTTATTGTTATTTCAGTGAGTTATTGTTTTATCTTTTAGAATATTTTTTTTGATTCCTTACGGTATTTTCGCTACAGTCCTATTTCTATTGTGGTACAAGCCGGTGGTCAATGTATACCAATAAGTGTTGCTTGTTAGCCTCGTCAAATACATACAGATTTTTCTATAACTGTACTATACATTACAGATGTTACAACCCCCACTCATTTATTCTGAGATTTTTCTAACCCAACAACAATGCACCTATTTGAGACTAAGTCTCTGTGGACTGTTCTATTAACACCAAAACTGGGTCTAAACTGTTACAAATTAGCCTCAGTTTTATTGTCATAAGTTTCATTTTTAAGTATTATACATTTTTGTATTGTTTGGTCAGCTTTTTATTGGCTTAGATTTATAACTAACTTATTTTTCTTTCAATTTAGGAGTCATGAAAACAATCACCTGATTATTTTAAAGATTTTATCCTGTATTAACAGGTGGATGCACAGAAATCACAAAATACAAACAAAAAGGGTTACTGGTGCACCGCACCCCTTAATTCAGAGCAGGAGCAGATTTGTCATCTAATAAATTAACCATAGCAGATGGTACATTAGTGTCCAGTTGATGCCTTAACATTGCTGCCCAATTGTGAGGGGTATTGGTTTTTTTTCTTAGAGAAATTTAGTAATGGACTTGGTGCTGATTGCTTTGGATCATTGTCCTGCTGCACAACCCAGAGCAGAATTCATGGTTCCAGACCGTCACATGACCACCACCACGTTTGACTGTCACTATGATATAAGATATTCTTTGCTTTGAAATACTGTGTTAGTTTTAAGCCATATGTAACGGAGTGCACAGGTTCCAAAATGTCCACATTGTCTTGCCAGTCAAAGAAACATTTTCCCCAAAGTCTTGGGACTTCTCACATTTCTTTACATTTGGGGGATGCTGTATTGCTCGAGGTATTTTGCCCTACTTTTCATGTTGTTAGATGGGTTCTATTAAATTGATTTCTTGATTCTACAGGTCTAGCAGCAATTTGGCCTGGTTGTGGCTTTTGAAATTCAACTCGCTTTTGCAAAAGATATGGTGAATCAAACTTAATTCAGGATTTAACAAGGGAACAGAGTACTTTTCACATAATTTGGTTTGGATAGCATGTTTCCCGTACTAAATAAAATCATAAATTAAAAATAGCTTTTTGTATTTAATCAGGTTATCTTTGATGTTAAGTGTGATCTCAAACATGTTACAAAGAAACATAAACAGAAAAATCTCTATGGAGGCAATTACTTTTTAATTTTCTTGTCTTTGTGTGGTTTTACATCTCTCACGTGTTTACCAATATATTTATTTAAAACGTGCCTAAATTGATTTCAAAGGCGAAATTGCCACCCATAATATGGCGGATATCCCGCCATACCGTTTCCGCTCCTCTCATATCACGTGCCCTTCAGGCCGTCTTCGTTCTGACAAGAGCGGCGCATGTGCAGTGCGTCATCTTCCGTAGCATCGTAGCCATTAAGCCAGAGACAACATTGCGGGAAAACCGACGGTCGGAGGGGGGGAAGTTCATTCACGATTTTCTGGAAATTTCATCCTCACGCCTCTGTTGCTTTCACGATAGTATTTGACATTACTGCGTTCATCGTCGTTTGGTTCCTTCAAAGCTGAGCTACAGCTACCCTGTGAGGTGTTATCTTTTCTTTTTCCCCCGTGGTTTCATCAGCGGTCTTCTCTGAGAAAGCCAGGGACTAGGACACACGCTGATGGCGGTCACAATCGAGGAGCTCTATCGGAACTACGGAATCCTTGCTGATGCTAAAGAGAACCTCAGCCAGGTGAGGAAGAGTTTGAAATACTGTGGTTGTGTGAGCTTCGTGGCGTTGTCCACAGCGGGGAGCTTGGATTTAGCTGATTTATTGACACAGTGTTAGCTGCAGCTAGCTGTAATAGTAACCAGGCTAATGTACATGACTTTGCCGTGTCGATCCTAACCATAAATGGCGCTAAGAACTTGTAAAAATCATCCTAATGAACTGATCCAATGAGTCTTACCCTCATATTTTAATTCAATCTTGACATTTCGAGACTCAGTTTCAACCAATTATTTTTTATGGAGTCATGTTTTAAACCTGGAAACGTTTCTTTGTATCAGGATGCCAACTTTTGCACTGCCCGTTTGTTGATCCTTATGAAAATACCTCTTCTGTTCTAATCTTTCTTTAATAAAATCACAGTTAAGCAATTAATATTGGCAGAAATAACGGGAATTTTACTGACAAACTACAGCCTAGTATTGGTTATTTTTATAATAGCGACAGACGAGCACGGGGCAGGCGAGCATACATGCACACACTGTGTAAGGAAGCCGGAGTACCCGGGAAGAACCTACACATGCACGGGGAGAACATGCAAACTCCAAGCAGAAAGACCCCCAGGCTAAGATTCGAACCGAGGACTTTCTTGCTGCAAGGCAGTGCCAACGACTGTGCTACTGGTCCAATGTGCATATGTCGTGATTTTCAAAATGGTTGTATGTTAACTTAATAACAGAAAATAATAGAAATGAGAACTTTAAAATTAGATCATGCATGTTTGTTAGAAAATATGTTATACAAGCTAAAAATCTAGGTAAATTGTTTCCTTTAATTTGCATTAAAACCTGTGAGGTTAAGAGCCAAAATGACATGTTTGTTCTATTGTCCTGAAAGGTTAATCATCTTTTTGAAAGTTTTCCTTTTAGTGGTTAGGCTGTCGCTTAATCACATCAAGTTATGCTAGAATATGACTTTTATAATTAAAAACAGCAATGGGGAACATTCTCATTTCAAACAAATAAACATCCAGATTGCTTTCTGAACATTATAGACAAATCCTTACATTGAACAATTCATTTGGTTCAATCCAGACTGCGAATGTTCTCATTTATCAAATATTTAATTTTTTTTATACCAGTAAATGTTGGGTTCATCAACATGAATAGGAAAAAAAAAATATTTCCCTCGTCCCTGAGTAATTGTTTCGAGTATGTAACCTTTATGCTATCAGCCTACAATAGCAAATAAAACAGCTGGTTTAGAGGAGATACCCTCAAGTAGTTTAATCACGATCAGGTTTTTGGAACACAAACTGCAGCTGCAGACTCTGATCATAAAATATCTGTCATATTCTGGTGCTAGGCCAAGTATCAAATGTTTATCCTGTTATTGTTGTATCGGCATCATTAACTCACATATTTCTGTCTGCAGCACAAAGATGCCTACCAAGCAATCCTGGACGGCGTAAAGGGGGGTCCCAAAGAGAAGCGACTGGCGGCACAGTTTATTCCTAAATTCTTCAGCAGCTTTCCAGAGTTGGCAGATGCCGCCATAAATGCCCAACTTGATCTCTGTGAGGATGAAGATGTATCTGTAAGTACAAAAAGAAACAGGTATCCAACGTCTGGGCCAGGATGAGACTTTCATAGTATAAAGAACACAGAGTATAGTTTAACAGTATCGTAGTATTTACACAAACATTTACAAAAATGTCTAATAAGACCTGTTTTGTTTTTTGTTTTTTCAAAACAGAAATGCGAAAATGATATCTACCTCTGCTAAAATAATAAAACACATTGATTATTGGAAGTACACTAATATTTAATTCAAATGTTATTGAAGAGTTCATTTATTTCAGTAACTCAATTCACTCAGTGAGACACATTATATATATATATATATATATATATATATATATCACACTGACTGATGTTTTCAAGCCTATATTTCTGTTAATTATGATGATTTTTAACTTACAGCAAATGAAAACATGACATTTATGATTAGAATATTACATCAGACCAATAAAAAAGACATTTTTTGATACAGAAATGTGTTCTTAATGAAAAGTATGTTTTAATACCATAAAAGTTTAAGATATTAAACATAGGCTTAAAGGTTGTTTAATCTGACAAACGAGCCTCATTGGAATGCATATTCTATTATATTGAATATGACTGTATTGTAATGTTATATTCAAAATATATTTAAAGTTAGTTTGATTTGGAGGCACACACTTAAGCAAAGATTCTGGAAAAAAAGATCTGCTAATTTTAGTAGTTTTTAATAAAACATGCATATTGTGCAGAATATTCTGTTATGTCTCTAGAGTAAATTGGGGGGCTAACGAGCTGATGTTAGCTTGTTAATTATTTGGACTATCTGCTCCTGGAGACCCTGCAGTCAGACATGTCACCTGTAGCTTGCCTGGAGTTTTCTCCTATGTCCTATTGTCATAGGTTTCTAATTTCTGTTTTCAGGCTTATTTAACAGAAAGCCATTTGCCAGGTTTAATTCCACAGTAAAAGTAAACCCTGTCTGCCTTTGTCCAGATTCGACGGCAAGCCATCAAGGAGTTACCCCGGTTTGCAACGAGCGAAAACATTTTCCGAGTTGCTGATATTCTGACCCAGCTCCTTCAGACAGGTATAGCAGCAATATGGATCTCACTTATCGTTTAGTGGATCACCAAGGATCTGATGGAGAAGAAGTGTTGATTATCTTTGTATCTGTTGTGCTTCTAGACGATACAGCAGAGTTCAACCAAGTGAATGCAGCACTGATTTCAATTTTCAAAATGGATGCTAAGGGTAAGTTTTTTTTGTTTTATTCATTTCTGTTCATACTTGATAGAATCGGATGGAAAGGCATTTTTGTTTAAAATCCCTTTTAAACTATTTCCATCGTTGTCCTTGGTCATCCAGGTACGCTTGGAGGTCTCTTCTCACAGATCCTGCAGGGCGAGGACATCGTGCGAGAAAGGGCCATCAAGTTTCTGTCCACCAAACTGAAGACTTTAACAGAGGACGTCATGACGAAGGAGGTGGAGGAGTACGTCTTTGCTGAGACAAAGAAGGTTTGTGTTTAGAGGGAAACTGATTAGTCGTGTTTTATTATAGATAGACAGATAGATATAGAATAGCTATTTAGGCAGAACCAGTTGGCTTAATGCTGCTATTTGATGAGAAGTTGTATAAGAGGAGAGTTAACTTCCCTGCTGCCTCTTTAGGTGATGGAGGATGTCACAGGAGAGGAGTTTGTGCTTTTGATGCGGGTGGTGTCTGGTCTGCGGGTGCTGCAGTCTGTAAATGGACGACAGCAGCTTGTGGAACTGGTGGTGGATCAAGCTGACCTGGAACAAGCCCTCAATCCAGCAGACCCAGACACTGTGGACCGGCTCCTGCAGTGCACTCGGCAAGCTCTACCATTATTCTCTGTAAGCACTGCCAGATGTTGACCAATCAGATCATCTCTGCCTCTGTCTGAAGGCTTCTATTATGTGTTCTGTTGATAATTTCATGACAACATTTTACGCTTGGGAACCTTGTATTTTTAAGGTTCTTAACATTAGTTGTCAGTAACAATGAAAGAAATTATAAGTTTATCGTAATTTAAATGTAAGGATGTGTCACAGTTGTCTTTGTTTTGCAGAAAAATGTCCATTCCACCCGATTTGTGACGTACTTCTGCGAAAATGTCCTGCCTAACCTCAGCACCCTGACGAGTCCCGTGGCAGAGCTGGACATCCAACTGGAGGTGGGTTCATCTTTCTCACTCCTGCTGTTTATTTGGAGCCATGGGCTGGTATGACGCTCTAATGTCATGGCAACCATTAGTAACAATACAAACATTTAGAACAATGTATATCATGAATAATTGTCTCTGCCCCTTTAATAAAAGAGCTTGTATATCTTGAGCGCAGTAGCCGGTGCATGACTACTTATTTGTAACTTTATTTGCTCTTTAAGTGAGGATTTAAGTCTTATTGAATCTTTGCTGCTGTATCATAAGAAAATTATAAATAATAATGTAAGTCCTCGAGGGCCACTGTTCTGCATATTTAAGATGTTCCCGTGGTTCAACATACCTGACTTAAAGGAATGGTTCATTACCAGGCTCCTGCAGAACTTGATGATATGCTAGGGAGCTAAATGTCCCATTTGAGTCCGCTATGTCTTTGCAGGGACAGATATAAATGTGCTGGACACCAGTCCTAATGTGTTAAAATGCATCTATTTGTCTCCATTTAAGAAAAAAAACCCAAACATTTTAAAAATACAATTGTAAGGTGGTGTGTTTGTCTAATGATGTATTCTGTTTTAATTGGAAGTCAGATTTTCCCAAGTTCTGCAGCAGAGGTCTGTGTAGAAAGTTGGAGATCTCTGTGGGCATCAGCTTGTCTTGCAACTTGAGTTGGCACCGCGACTTTTTCAAATCCCTCTGGTTTACCCATTTGTAACTAGAACATGCTCAACCTGCGTGAAGGTTCATTTCCAGATCCGAGTTCTGCATAATCCATGTGAAAAGAGTAGTCACAAGGAAGATATTTATTTTTGGCTTAGTATAATTCATATTTTTAAGCTATAACCTTCTTATAGTACCCCTTTCAGATCATCTTTTATTTCCATGATCTACACATGTCTACACCTTGCAATCAACTGAATGGGTCCAAGGCATGGAATGGTTGGGTTACAGTCTTTCACACCAAACCTTTAGAACATTTTTTAGCGTGCCAGAGTCTGGTTTCTGGAGCGGAGCCCTCCGGTGTGAACCCATCCCGGACCCTGAAACGGAGCAGCCGGTCTGGACGTGATTTATTTGTACCTTGGAGCTGTTTGTTTGCAGTATGAATGCATGCTGTTCCCGGCGTACCATAGGTGAGTCATAAGAGCAGGGCATTTTAGCAGAAGAAGAAGTAGTAGAAGAAAAAAAACAAAGTAAGAGCATGTGGAGTAGTGAAGAGGTGCAGAACCACCACTACATTTGAACACCAAAGCTGCAACAGAAACCCAGATGAGACAGACTTTCTTCTTCATGATTTTTTCTTCTCGATCTGTGCAATACTGCCCCCAAAACAATCTGTTGCAACTTCATGACGCTTTTCAGTCCAGTCTAAAAAATCTCTGAGCCAACTAAAAGTGTGAATTTTCTCACTTTTACTGATCACTAGACCGGACCAGTAGTGTGAATACGCCCATAACGTCCACCCACCAGTTCTACTCCCTTGATGCATTTTAGGAAATAGTCCTAACCCATACCAGTATGAACATGAAGGGGTAACATGGGATCGTTGAACAAGTGTGACATAGTACAAAGCAAAGACAGCAGCTGCAGCAGCACAGTCCATTAGTGCTCACAGATCTGAACGGATCATCCTCCAGTAAATGCCTGGTCTAAGAAATGCGTTTATCAGCTAAATCTAATGCAGTGACTTACATTCTGAGGAGTGAACAAGCTTAACCCTTTGTGTGTATTATAGCGTTGAATGGATCTGTGCAGCCCGCCTGCACCCAAGGGGTTAATAACTAAAGTAGACAACTGCTGTACAATCAGTAAATAATATCCATCAGCCTTTGCTGATCTTCAGCAGTTGGCTCTGCTCACAATACCCTGTAGTGTGTGTTCCCACAACCCCCCGAAAAAAAACGCAGCTTCCTGACCTGGGGAGCTTCAGCCTGACTCAGCACTTGAATACCTGCTGAATATGAGCATTGCTGTGAGGACGTTGACATTTGGTGAGTGGTAAACAATGTCAGCGTGGCAGCCACCTGTCGGAGGTGGCGGCCAACTGCATGTTGTTAATGGGTCATCAGTCTACGCCACACGGCGCTGTTTTTCATTAGTGATGAATATTTGACGGAGTGCAAAAATCAGTTCTGTGTTTGTGTTTGTAGGTGCTGAAGCTGCTGGCGGAGATGAGTCCGTTCTGTGGAGATATGGAGAAGCTTGAGGCCAACCTCAACACATTGTTTACCAAGCTTGTGGTAAGAGCTATCCTGCTAGATGGATCCACGATAAAATAAGGCAGGAGTGTGCATGAGAGTAAAACAATTCATTTGTGTCTGATTTTCTTCTTGGAAAATTTCATTTATGTGAAAAAGGAATTTACTGATCCAAGTCATTTAGGAATAGGCCGGTAACAAAGCTGAGTCTCAGTAATGAGGGTTTAGAGCTTTAAGGGTAATAAAAAAAATGAATGTTGTGTATCTGCCTGAAAACTAAGTAGCTTTAAAATGAGATTACATTTTATCGGTACTATACTTGGTCACCAGTGAAGTTCAGGAAGCTGCAGTCTCTCCTGTCCAATTCACTTGACAGCAACAGGTACTTTATCCCAACAGGAGTTTCTGCAGGTCAGCCTTGATATGCCTTTCCAGCTCAGGCTTACTGTTATGTTTACATAACCCTAACCCTAAAACATACACAGCTTCATCATTTGACTCCAAAGATAAATCTGACTAAATACATAAAACTGCCGTAAACTCACACTTACCACATGGCATATTTTAATTTTATTTTCATAATTCTGGTTAATGTTATTGTTAAAATCCTGGTTTAGCCTTAGATTATATCCTTAGTGTCTGTTATATAACACCTAATGTAACTCCTGTCCACACACCTTTTGCTGCTTGGGGGTGTGGCCACCTGATCAGAAAGCGTGGCGTTGGTTCAGGCCATGAAGTGTGTGTTAACAGGCTGGATGGGATATAAAATACTCAGCTAAGCTCATCTTGGGATGATCTTGGGTCCTGAACACTAACTATGAGCTATGTCCATACTCCACCAGTGACACACAGGGACACTCCCAAAAAAAATTCAAGTAGCACACAGAAATAGGCGGTTGTTGCTAACAACAATAACCTCTTAAAATGCAGCTGCGGATAGTAGACGACATCAAGTTTAAAGAGTCAGGCTTTGTCAGAGACTCCAAAACCCGATCATTTAAAAGCTTTGTGATCAGGACTCCCAAGCAGAACCATAGAATCTGGAAATTTCTTATAAAAATCTGTTTTATGTATCTAAGTGGTTTTATTTTTATTTAACAGAGCTGGGTGATGTAGAATCCATTTGATTAGAAGCTAAAATAAATTGAAATAAAAATGAAGTATTTTCAGATATTTTACCTAAATTAAGCACACAATGACCTTGAGAATTGTGTGAGCCAGTCTCAGCTAACAATATCTTGATGCAACAAACTTATTTTCAGTATGCATATGTTTAAGTATAAGGATAAAATAATACAGATCAAGTTGCCCTGCGATGGACTGGCGACCTGTCCAGGGTGTACCCCGCCTCTCGCCCGTAGACTCCTGGAGACCCGTGACCCAGTATGGAAGAAGCGGGTATAGAAAATGGATGGATGAATAATGCAGATCGAGTTTACGGCACTTTTTGCAACGTCTTCCTTCTCTTGATAAAATGCTTAAATAATTGTGACCTGATAATGCCATGTGTCTTGTCTCT
Source organism: Girardinichthys multiradiatus (assembly GCF_021462225.1). Lineage (NCBI taxonomy): Eukaryota > Metazoa > Chordata > Actinopteri > Cyprinodontiformes > Goodeidae > Girardinichthys > Girardinichthys multiradiatus. The sequence continues at coordinate 996,585 of NC_061795.1, read as the reverse complement.
TATTGAAATTTAAAGCCTACCTTTATTATCATTGTTGTCCTAATCTGTTACTTTAAAAATGTTATTGTTTATTTCCTGATACTATTATATGATATTATACATACCCTGAATACAAGGACCAAAGTTTCCTGCTCACAGTAATGGAAGTGAAAGCTTTACAGGCATTTTCTCGTTGAGTCTACTTCATAACAGCGCCGGTAACTCGGCTCAAACCCACAACGTTAGACAAAGGCCCTTTTCACCAATTGATTGCTAATGTTTGTTAGGAATTCATGCCCCTGCCACCTGAAGAGGTTGAGAACGGTGAAAACTCTGCAAGTGAGGAGCCCAAACTACAGTTCAGCTACGTAGAGTGTCTCCTATTTAGTTTCCACCAGCTGGGCAGGAAGCTGCCAGACTTCCTTGTGGACAAAGTGGATGCTGAGCACCTCAAAGACTTCAAGATCAGGTGAGGTTGGACATCATTAGATGCTGCTGAAAACTCTTGCAGTTCAGCTTTTTTTAAGCCTCTTGTCAAAATGTGATTGAGGTACTAAAGTGCACAGACGTTTACATTAGTTATGTTGTCTAAACATGGTGTCTTCAGTGGGAATTGCCTTGGATTTGTTTCAAACTAGGTTGCAGTATTTTGCCAGAGGTCTGCAGGTTTACATCAGACAGCTGCGTGTGGCGCTGCAGGGGAAGACAGGAGATGCTCTGAAGACAGAGGAGGTAGCTGTCTACTTACACCCTGCTGGCTGCTGTACTGTTGGATCATGTTTAACACTTCAGATGTAAAATATCCTCGTGACTAATACATTATTTGAATTCTGTTAGAACAAAATCAAAGTGGTGGCCCTCAAGATCACAAACAACATCAATGTTCTCATCAAGGTAAGGGCTTCATAAACAGCTGCCTGATTTTTCTAATTTCCTCTCCTGAGAAGGAGCATTGGTTCATTATTGAGGCATTTTCTTAACAACTTTGCAACCAAAATCATTATTAAATATGCAAACTGGAATGCAGCCATGTTCATTCAAACGTCTCATCTAAAGCTGAGGTTAAGTTCTCAGTTTCTGTCCATGTTTCATGTTGGGCTTCCAGGAAAGGGAGTGGAGAGGAAAACGAACCACATTTAGAAACAGGTGTCTGCTTCAACAGGCAGGGATGTGAAAGGACAAAAATGTTTCTTTGCTTATATTTATGACTAAATAAATTGGCACAAACAAACATGAGGAGAGGTTGTAGAATATGCAGCAAGTGAACAATAAACAGGATTCGTTGGGGAGCTTAAAATCAAAGGTGTTTTCAAGGTTGGAAAAGTGCTTGATTTCTGTATAAAGTCTTTGAAAGTGCTTGATATTCTAACTGCACAGTTTTGTAATAAAGAGCTCTCTAACAGTTTGATTAAAACCTCAATTTGATATTTTTATGTTAAAGGCACAAAATACAGAGCGATCATGTTGCCTTTAATGAAGTCTCAGAAAGCCTCGCTGCCGCTCAAAGTGGGTCTGCTCCTTTTCGTAATGCCAGCGTGTGAGCAGCAGACATCGCCTGGTGAAAAGACCGGCGGCGTCCTCTAGCATAGCTATGAAGCAGAGCTACTTTGAGCACGTAACTATGTCCTGCTAGTCGCGGACCTCTCCGGTGAGTGGGAGAAAACGGCATGCCAGGCGGTCGCCGTTTTAATGACCGCTGGCTCGAAAACACTTGAAACAAAACGTGGTCGAAACGAGGACTAAATCCACAAGTAGCTTCCTGCAGCATGTGCAAGAAGGACCTGGAGCTTTTGGTGATGAGAGAATCGCTCTCCAGTTGTAAGCCATAGTAGTGGGAGGAAATCTTACATTTCTGTTAGCTTACTTGTTGCAGGTAAATTGCAAATTGATTGTTTGAAGGATGGATCGAGCTAGGGTTTAATGTCATCTACAGTAATTAAATATGCAACAACAAAACATATTATTATTATTATAGCCCTAATGAGGAGTTTGAATAAAATTACATTTTTACGCCTACTGTTGGAGAAGGAGTCTGGTTTTCTCATGCAAACTGGGAACATGTTCCTTCAGAAGTTAACCTTTTAAAGCAGTAGGATCTTCTTCCCCTTGTGCTTATGGATGCTAAACTGCAATAAACCTGCAATCTCAAAGGAAAACACCCTTTTTTTTTTCCCCTTGACAAGAGTTAAAACAAAATGTTTTCATTTCAGGATCTTTTCCACAACCCTCCATCATACAAGAGCACAGTAACCTTGTCCTGGAAACCTGTCCAGAAGCCAGAGGCGGCAGCGTAAGCCTATTTCACATTAAATAGAAAAGACATTATTTAACAGCCAGAAGACGTTTATGCAATGCTTCACTTTTTGCTCCTTGCACCTTTTTATCCTTTCTTTGTGACGTTTACAGGCCCAAACGTCCATCAGGTGAAGAAATGGGATCTGGTGGTAGCACAAAAAAACCGATTACACCTCTGCCACGACGGGACGCGAGACAAATTTACAACCCCCCCAGCGGCAAGTACAGCGCCACTATTGGCAATTTTAACTACGGTAAGGAGTGTCTGGTGGCACGTCTTTCTGTTCACTGTTGATTCACAACCACACATGTTTTCTTGCTCTGTGTTGACTTTTGAGAAACTCAGATTATCATCAATCTGGTTCAAGATATCACAAATTCTCAGATTTTTATTTTGTTGTACTCACTTAAATACCATTAGCGGAGTATTATTACAAAAACAGTAGCCATAGTTCAATACTCACTGTGTACCTTTATGATCCATGCGATTGGTACAATAAAGCTTTGCCATGTCATTTTTGTGCAAGTAAGCTAGATCTAATAAAGTACAGTGGGTTGGTCAGGTTTATGGTGGGTTTTATTTTAACGTCTAAGGAACAAAAACAACTGGACTGGTCTTTAGTTTGATCTTCAATTATTCTAAGAATCTATAATCAAGGTTGGTTTTTTGCATAGCGTTCTAATTATGCTTTGCTTTCTTAAAATCCCAACATAGAACTACAGTACCATGCAAAAATATTTATACCCCTTTAGTGTTATTTTTTTCATAGTGTAGCTATAAACTTTATTTTATTGATTATGTGTGATAAAACCAATGTGAAGTAGTGCATAGCTGTCAAGGGGAAGGAAAATGAATCATTATTTTTAAATGGTTTCACAAATAAAAATCATCTAAAGTGTGGCATGCATTTTTATTAAGGCCTCTAAATAAAAGATCCACAGTTCGGGTGGGAGAGGCTGTTGACAGGATACAAGTTGTGCTCTCCACAAGTGGAAAGAAAAAGAAAGCAGTAGTTTATGGAAAATGGCATAAGAAGTCTGCAGTTTGTTCGAGTTATGTAGAGGAACATGACAAACATTTTGAAAAAGGTGTCGTGGTCAAATTAGGCTCCACTCCTCGAATCTGACACGATTGTTAAGAGAAAGCTATAAGACGGGTTGTAGTTCAGAACAATCAGCCAGATTACTGTAGACACACCGTCACCTTGGTGAAACATTAGCAACATCGTGGTGTAGAGGATGCTTTTCTTCAGCCAAGACGGGGAAGCTGTTCAGAGTTAATGGGAAGGTGAATACAGGTAAATACAAGGTGATTCTGGGAGAAACGCTGCTGGAGGCTGTACAAAGCGGGATGGTGGTTCACCTTCTAGGAGTACAACAGTACTAAACCGTACCGCCAGGGATACAGAATGTTTTTAGATCAGAGCATGACTTAAATGGCCCAGTCAAAGTCCAGGCTGTGGTTTTCAGGCATTTTCTAAGGGCAAAAATACACAAATGTCAAATAATTAAGTACAAAGTCATGATTAAAGTTTGCTCACATTGGAGAACATTTACCTAACTTCTGCACGCTCTATAGACTAATGTTCACCATCGTCTTTAACATGCTCACTGAATTTTTCTTGATGCCGTGTCGATGCAGAACAGCGCGGTGGCTTCAGGGGCGGCCGAGGACGAGGCTTCGGGGTGAGAGGCAACAGGAGCCGAGGCCGAATCTACTGAGACAGACGTGTACATTTTGTTCTGTGAACTGCGTCTAACTCACCAGAATGAACTATTTGTCACCTACTTATACCTTTTTTTCTTTTAATTTTCCTTTTTGTTTTTTTTTCTACCCTTTACTGTCTTTTATTTTATTCGTATTGCCATTCATTTGGGGGTCTGAGTTTCTGTCTTAAGCATTTCTGGCTCCAACTTTTCTACTTGCCATTATGACATCTAGTAGCTGTATTTCTCTTGGCCGAGGTAATGGTAAATCTAGGTGTGTGTGCATTATTTTTTTCTCCCTCTTCTTTTTTCTCAAACTTTTAAACATTGTGTGTATTTTCGTGGAACAAAAGACTACCAACCTGTAACTAAATATTTTTGTCACATTGTTGTGGGAAAAGATGAAGATCCTCTTGTTTAGCAGCATGTCAATGAATTTGTTCATTTCTTTTTTATTTAACCATGTTTTTGGTTTTGTTTTTTTAACAGAGCCTAATTAGAGTTGGCTGACTGCTTCTTTGTACAAATCAATGATGCTGTTTCATTGGATTTTTATCATAAACTTAAATGGAAGTACAATCTTTTGTCCTTTTTATTTTTTTATAAGAAACCTATGCTAGTCTACTGCATGTAATTTCCTTTTTATTATCAAATCACAGCTAAACTTTGAAAGCATTTATTACCCAGTAACATTTACCCAATATTTACATTTATACTCACCTGTGTTTGTGCCTCAATAAGAGAAAGTAATTTTAGCTTACAATATGGCATCTATATTTAGAAAGCACAAAGTCTCAAAGAACGGGCTCTTTTCTCTAAGGTGTCTGTGTTTGAAGTGGTAAAGGGGAGAATCAGGGTCTTAATGAATAAATGCTATAAAAGCTCCAATGTATAGAATGCCTTTTTGCACAGCCTGGTGTGGAGCCTCTGCTGTCTGAAAGATGAGCTTAGATTCTTATTTGCACTTACAGGAAAACGGACCATGAGCTCTCTTACTCTCAAATTAACTACACTTAACAACTGTTTATCCAAATTGTGTTTCAGTCAAACTTCTAATACTTTTTGGCTGGAGTTTTTAAAGTAAAATGAGTGAGCGAACCTTATTAGGTTCCCACATATTGCGGTTGAGGGTTCATCATGATGCATTGTGGTCAAGGAATCCTGGCTGCACTCATTGAGTTCCAGACAGACCTGGGGGTCTCCTGTGGATGGTTGGGCGTTGAATTAAATGTACATCACACAGGCCTTTCTCGCTGCAATCATGAATAATCTATAATAGTTCTGATTCTTTAAAGTGGGCTGCTTTGGAGAGAAGTTGGTGCCATACCTGCAGAAACTCTGGATAAGTAGAAAGAAGTTCAGACAGCTAACTAACAGCTGGTCTGAGAAGGAGAAACCGCTGCCTTGCAAGCACTATTATATGAATCTTTACAGTGCCTTCACTTCTACATTATGTGGTTATTTACACTAAAACGTTCATTAACAACAATCCATGTAAAATACATGAGGGATGTAACACCCCACACCGAGGTCATTGGGGTTCAATTCTGGCTCAAACATGTAAGATTGATCTGTCACGTCTTTGTCTTGCATCATGTTTATAAATGAGCGCTGATTAAAATAATTCTTGGCCCTCTGTGATGTCATCAACACAAAACAGATTTAGCTGTGTTTTTTTCCGCGGCACTTTGCTTTTAACGAGCTTTATATTTAAAAACCTGCTTTGGAGATCCATACTCATACTACCCAGCTGCATTTTAATATTTAGTGTACATTTGCTAGTGAACAAATACACCAATTGATGGTATTCTTTAAAGTATAATTGTAAAATCGGGTGAAGAAAGCTGGAGACCTAAAAGTCTAAAAAACCTAAAAACGGCAATAAAAGTGCAGCATACACCCAAAGCTCAGTGTGCGCAACAAGTCTTCATGCAGAAACACGAGTGTTGGGTTGTGTGGGAGGATGTTTGGGAGGAGGAGGAAGGGTGCTCGAACTCATTTTGTAAATTGGCTGTGGCCCCCTTTAGGCGAGAGGCAAGTCTAAATGGTCTTTACTGGGATAAAACATATCTAGATACATGATGGCGGAGAGATTACTGTAAAGGCTCAAATTATTGGTGTAAAGACGTTTTGTGCCAGTGTTTCGTGTACTGGCGGAATCTCCCCTCCAGAGGTCGCTCCAGACTAAGGCTTTCCTCTCAACGCGTCCAGATCTATTTTTAAACCTGCTGAATTTAAAGCAACTATGATGTTGGTGCGCAGAGAAATCTGGTGTTTAAAGTATGCAATCCTTAAAATAATCGACTTTTAAGGTCGTGCTGAACACTAAAATGTGTTTTTAAAGAAATCTGTAACCGATCTTGCAGCAAAGCAGTACAAATGAACTAGATGCATGTTTTGATCTATTGTCAAACATCTTTGGATGAAAGCCTCATTTGTGTGTTTGTATGCAAATGCGCCTCTTTGCATTCGTTACTAAAGCGGTAAAACTATTCATTAAGTTGCTGTGTGATATATTTGCATTTTTTTTTAGTCTGCTGCACAGCTATTTTCATTTCAGGACGGTAGGGGGAGCCACGCTACCACGGCAAAATCCCTTCCTAGTAGATCGTGACCAGGTATTTCCCAAACCAGCCTGCCAGTCAGTCAGCCAGCAAACTGCCTTGCACATGCATTTATGAGCACGCACATACACACAAGGACTGAGCTGAAAATAATCAAGTGGTGGAGGAGGAGTGGGCGGCAGCTGCAGGAGCAGGAGAGAAGACGACCCTCAGAGAGAGAGAGGGAGATGGAAAGAGCGACTGTACCAGCATGTGAGAGGGGAAGTGAAGGTAAATCAATAGTCCTGAAGCACTTGGTGGAACTCGATGGGTTTCCTCACTTTATTAGCGACCTTTGAGAGGGTGTAAATAATGGTAAAACTATAACTTAATACTGTAACCAAATAGGCTGCATGTCTGTTTTAGTGATTGCATGAGATGACATCCACTTGTCTCTGGTAATGCTGTTTGGCAGGACTTTGTTTTACAATAACTTGCCATAGTTGGTGGTCTTCAAAGCCCAAACAAAGTGTGTTGACTTTAGGATTTGCAAGAAGTACATGCTATAAATAATAGACCAGTATAGATGATATTCCAAACAGAGATTCTGCAAATGAAGAACACGGGGCACCTCAACAAACTTTGCAAGGAGTAGGCCAGAAGGGGATCCCTTACAATTTGGTGTGGGGTTGCAAGGCCACAAAGGACAAAATCAAGACGTGTAGTGATATATAAAAGTATATATAGTTCAAGCAACCCCCTTTGACTCCCCTTTGGTTGCGCTAATGAATGATGATAAAGGGGCACTCTAAATTAGTGTTGGATGTGGTCATTAGAAAAATGCAGTTGGTGCTAATTTTGTGCATTGCTTCGTCGTCTGTTATCAACCAACCCCAGTACATTAGACTTACCAAAGACCCCCAATTAAAATGTGTATTGTACCTCAACCCTAATTTCCTTCCATTACTAAAAAACCTTTTGAGTAAACTTTGAGCTTTCAAAAGTCAAGATAAGGGCAACCAAAAGATGTGTGGTGAGGAACTCAGTTGGGGTGATATAGAGCTTGGCACAAAATATCTGTGCTTAGCATCTAAATGGTTCAACACATTGGGGGTGTGCAATGGCTTACCAGTTTTTCTGTTTTCTAGCTATATGACTGAAGAACCGAACTGAAATATTGCAAGACTGATGAGATAACTGGACATCTGATCTGTTTTGGTATATTTCAGGGCAACCCATCCAGTGTGGGTTAATGACATGACACAGATTTCTACAGGGTGTGTTTTTGTTGTGACCACATTTCACTGCGTGTCTGTGGTAACCGCAAACATATGTCACTAGCCTCTTTCAAATACATTTCCAGCATAAATCTGCTTAGACGAGCTCCCTCTAGCCATTCATGAATCACAAGTAGACACTTTGACATCCTGCAAAGCTGTGAGCTTTCAGAGATAAAGCCAGCAGTGCAGGATGACAGGTTGTTTGGTGCAGCAGCAACATAAGAACTAGGCATAACATCTGTATTCAAAATCTCTTCATACCATTCTTTACAAACCAATAATTGTGGACAAACATAATGTAGCGATCCTATTGTTGTTCAAGCACGCACTTCAAATTTTAATTACATTTCTCACCTTCTTAGACTTTGGAAATGATTTCTGAGTCTTGTTTACACTTTTAAATCCTGGGACTGCCTGGTCGAACAAACCATCCATCAATATGTTACACCTGATTCTGTGACCACCATATGTTGTGACGGCTAATGCGGAGCTGTGACTACATTGCCTTCCAATTCAGGGGCCTTCAGGGTGCCTTAATCCACCTTGAAGAGGTTTAGGAAAGGGATTGTGATGGAGTTTTGTGATGGAGGCTAGTGGCAAACATTCAAACTAGACATTAAGAAAGACCAACAAATAAACATGGCAACTTATAGAGTATTTTCCTCTCATAAATACATGTTTAAAATTTGCATGTTAGATTAGATTGGGTGGAGTCGTGCCTAGCCGGACTGGAGCTGTCCACGGTGCTGAACTGTCTCTGGTTGTGAAACCCTACAGGAGCGACTCAGAAAAGTTTCTAAAGTTTTTATACATGGGGAAAAAATATATTTCATAAAAGAAGTTAGAGAAACTTCGTTGCCTTTGGAGTGAACAAGTTTAAGCTCAATAGGATCTGCTTTGTATTTTTAGTCGGCGTACACACGATTCCATCAGACAACAAACGCTTCTTTCTGAAGGACACCGCTGTGTGGATATTCTCCTCGCATGTTCCTCCATTCACAGGTCGTCTCAATCCTTCTGCTTTCCTCTTCACGGAATCGTGACAGCTTTAACTGCAGCGTCCTTGAACAACTCGGTGCCGGTGGCGGATCGCAGGTCGGAATGTACGTGCAAAAATAGATCAGTTGTGAAAAAAGGGAACTTTTTCTTCCCTTTTAGACAAAAAACAGCCCCTACCGTCCGCCCCCTCATGTACAATGCTGGGAATAGTAACAGCACTGTGAGGCAGGGCTAAATATAGCAGCCAGTGAGTGTTAACATGTCAACTTGGGCAGGAGTGCAAGGAAGCGGCTGCTGCACGTGTGACCGGCGTGGATGTACAGAGTTTGGCTATAAATACCAACCAGCTTCTCTCTATGCTGCTGCTTCTGTGAACCTATTGCACCCCGTACCAGTTGTTTGTTTAATAATAAAGGAAGAGGTATGCATCGCGGTGGGGGGGGGGGTAGGGGGGGGCATATATATTTAGGAATATACTGGAATTGCTGTCTCCCCCACCACGAGTAGAGCAAGTTAACCATCTCAAATTATGGGCTTTTAAAATCATGACTGACATGAAACCCATATCATCTCCCATTTTTGTCTCGTAGGTATTTACACGATTAAATTGATGAAAGGGTTGGAGTCTAACATTGGGTGGGGGTGGATGATAGGTTTCAGGGATGGGAGGGGTGGGGTGAACTGCTTTATTTTTATCACGGCCGCCTTTCGAAAATAGAAGGTAGTCTAAAAAAAAATGTCTCTCACGAGTCCCTTTCAAACCAAAGACGCTTGTGCAGCAAAACCTTGGGTTTTATTTGCAATGGAGGGAGACATGCACATGAGGGCACACGCTCGCTCCCCATCCGCTTTACGTAACCTGGCATCAGAACGACTCTTGGAAAGAGTCTATTCACACGAACCCCATACCCAAGGAACACCGTGTACCGTGTTGTCCCGCGAGACTTGCCGGGTTAAACTATATTTACCCCGTACCCCTTTCACACGCGCACCAACATGCGCGTGTGAAAGGGGTTGCTGAATCTTAAATGTAGCCTTCTGAACACAAACAAACAAGCTGAGCCACAGTAAATGGGCGCCCATGTAGCTGAACTCGTGGCTTGATTTCCTCTCTTTCATTCACAGGTTCTGCAGCAAAAACTGTGTGAATGAGTGAGTGGGGAAGAAAGAGATGAATGAATGACTGCTCGAGGTGAGTGAATGAAAAGCAGCGGCTGCAGGAGGAGAAGCAAAACGCAGGGGGCGCATGTTGTTCATGTCCCTTTCAATGGCTTCTTCTCTCCTACTTATTCTCCCTCTCAGCGAAGTATGGCTGCACGAGCAATAACCAGAACAAACACACACCATGCCATGTACGGCGTGTGTGTGTGTTTGCGGTAGTGGTGTTGCATGTATTTGTGTGTGTGTGTGAATTGAAGGTCTATAAATAGCACTATGGCACTGTTTCCACTGACATCAGTTTGGCAGGGGAGATGGAAAAATAAATAGGTGTAGGGGAGGGGTGGAGAGGAGAGGGGAGGGGAGGGGGAGACACAGGGTTCCTTAATCTGGGTTTAAAATTCATACAAAACGTGGCCAGCCATCCCTAGACACCTTGCTTACTCAAAACAAAGTGGTTCGAAATGTAAGAAACCCGACCACGGTTGTTCCAGCCCTTTTGTTTTTGACTTAATCTGTTTAGTCAGAAAATTATGACCTACAGTAAATATACACCTCAATAATATACATGTAAAAGTAAAGTATAAAAGCATGATATCGTGCTTTGATTGCAGCGTTTGCTGAAAGAAAGCCATTGGAGGTTCCATTTACACTTTGCCCCAAGCCATGCAACGTACACAGATAACATTTGGAAGTGGTTGCTCTGGTCCAACGAGAGCAAAATTAATCATTTTGAACTTAAATAAAATTGTTTAGTAAAAAACCCGTCTGGTGCGATCAACACTTTACTTCACATTACCATGAACACACCATCCACACAATTAAATATCCTGTTGGCAGCACTATGCTATGTGGTTGTAATGTGATAGAATGCAAAAATAGCTCATGGGGTGTGAATATACACTCTATGTTGCTAGAGCCCCCATTGTCCTAATCTGATTCCTGTTTATTTTGGTTAGTTTTTGAATTTCATGTTGACACCCTAATCTAACTAAGACATGTGTCTTAGAACAAGATGTTAAACCACTGGTCATTTGAAGGTCCCCTAGAGAAGGTCCCCTTCTCTACTCAGCATGTGTGCTTGTCCTCATACCAATAGTAAACATTTGACTAGAAGACTGAAGCCTACTAGTCAGAACGGAAAGCCACAGGGCAAATGTAGGCACATCAAATAAATCTGGACCATTACATTTACAACAGCTAAACACTCATATACACACAAAGCTACTGGGATCCAAGTGAAAAAAGATGAGAGCCAACACACACCGGAGGCAAATGTTTTAAAATATATTATTGTTTTGATGTACTTTATAAAAGGAAAGCAGAGGGATTAATAAATCCCATCTAAAGCAGAGTGACTTGTGTGTTATGCTATAATGATGTGTTTTCCCATTGTTGGCATGTCTTAGTCATAGCTATGATCTCTATCTGAATCTCTAAGTGAGTCGTCAGCTTTGGTACTGACCCCTGAGTGCTGCGTGACTTCCACTGGTGCTGATGACGTCTCCCATGATACATTCCTTTCCATGTTTCCAGCATGTCCTGTGATCACACATATCAGAGTCCCACACTTTCTACCTGCAAAAGCCTTTGTTTACTTGTTACTGTTTTACTAAATCATTGTTATCTTGCTAAATAAAAAAAAACAATGATCAGGAAGAAGAACTTTATGGTCCTTCAGCAGGGTTCAGTGTTTTTTCCATATCAGATAGAGAACTTCCAAATCTTTCTTTTCTCCACTTTTACTAGACAGCTCAATTATGTATTTGGGTGCAGATGGAAACTTTTCTATCTGTCGTTGATCACACACTTCTCTCCACCAGTACCCTTTTTTTAGTGTGTTTTGCAGACTTTTCTAGCAGAATGAACATGAAAGGTGTGGTGCTGAATGGCTACTGAACGTGAGATGGAGCATCATTCGACATGTGAAATGTGTGGCTCTCAATTCAAGAGGATGAATCATGAGGCCTAATTCAGTCCTAATGGAAAAGTATTTTTGCCACAGTGGCGCTTCTTGCCTCTCACCCTCTTGACATATATACTCAATCCTTTAGTCTTTTCTTCTTTTTCATTTTTCATATATTACCAACAAAAGCACACCTACACTGTAGGCTTAGAAATAAAAGATTTCAGGTGACTATACTAGAATTGACATATAGTGAGTCACAATTTTCAGTGAGAAGTGAACAAACCTCAAATCCATGGACTACAAGAAAATAGTGATTTTTCCTGAAGGGAAAAGAAACTGATTCATGCTTTAAAACATTTTTACAAATAAAAACCTAAAAACTGTGACATATATTTATGTTCAACGCAACTTAAGTCAATAATTTGTAAAACCACATGCTGTAAGTCTTCAGGGGTGTGTCTCTGCTAGTTTTGCACATTTAGAGACGGACATTTTTTCCCATTCTTCTTTGCTGAATAGATTTGATTTTCATGCAGTTTTGCATCAAGTTTTCGAGTGTTCCCAAACATTGTCAATTGGATTTAGTTCTGGACTTTCTTCTTCACTGTATTTAATGAGGACCAGATTTGTGAAGTGAATGACTAGCTCTTCTGTGTCCAGGTCCTCCCACCTGAGCTGTGGATATCTGCAGCTCCTCCAGAATTACCACTGGCTTCTTAACTGCTTATAACAATAATAATAATAATAATAATTTAATTTAATTTATAATGCACTTTACATCATCTTATTGATCTCAAAGTGCTTTTCTGACTAATGCTCTCCTTTCCAGCCTGTCAGCCTGGGTGGATGGCCATGTTTAGGTTTATTGTTGTCATGTGCTCTATGCATTTTCATATGATGGATTGAACAATGCTCTGTAAAATGCCCAAAGGTGTGTTGTTTTGTAACCTAGGCCAGCTGTAAACTTCGCAACAACTTTCTCCCTGTCCTGCCGGCTGTTTTCCATGGTCTCTAGGAAGATGTTAGTTCACAAAGGTTCTTTAATAAACCTCTGAGGTTTTCACAGAATGTCTGTATTCACAGGTTTAGGGGACTTCTGATGGGGTAGTTGGTTGCCCTGGAGTTTATTTGAGAAGTTGTCTTGCAATCCGAAAGTTCTGGGTTGGATTCCAGTTTCCTCCTGCCACATGTCGATGTGGGCAAGGCATTTAACTTCCAGTTGCATGCTGTTCCGCGTATCAGTGTTTGAATGCGTGCATGTTTGAGCGCGATTCCTTGAATGTGTAATGCGTTGTGGTACTAGTATAAAGCGCTATGAGTGGTCGGTAGTCCAATTACCATTCATCCATAGATTTATTACATCCGCTTATCCTTGCTGGGTTGCAGGAGCACCAGTGCATCTCCAGCGTTCATTGGGTGAAAACAGGGTACACACTGGACAGATCGCCGCCCATCTCGGGGCAACGCAGAGGCACAAAAGGTAAATAATCATGCACAAACAAATTCATAGATAAGGGTAATTTAGGAACCCCAGTTAACCTTACAATCCTGTTTTTTGCAGTGTTAGAGGAAGCCTGAGTACCCGGAGAGAACTCACGCCAGAACGGGGAGAACATGCACACTCCACGCAGCAAGACCCCAAGCTGGGATTTGAACCCCTTCCTGCTGCACGGCAACAGCGATACCAACTGAACCACCATGCAGCCCTCAGTGAACTAATAAGTTCTATCTTCATATAAGCACACCATGACCATGTACAATCGTAGCTTCCCTGAGCGTCTCTCTCTTTTCTGCTTCTCCTGGCTTTATGGTGCTCGGGTTAAATGGGGGAGAGAGTTTAAACACAGTTAGCTGGAGGTTGGAGGATATTTTTAGCCAGAGCGAGGGACAGAAACACAAAGAAATGAACCTATTCTGACTGCTTTGCCAGTTACCGAAGCGTATCCTCTAACGTCTGTTTGTCATCTTAATTCAAAATGGTCATGTTCCGTCCTTATTAAAGGAAACCTTAATATGAATGTACAAAACCACGTTTTTGCTTTTTTTTTTTTTTTTTTTTTTGCATTTTAGTTCCTTCACATTGAGCTATGTAAATATATATGTCTGCTCCGGTCTGCTTGCAAATGTTGAGGAACGGGGGTAAAAAAAATCTCATGCTATTCCACACCCACCCGCAAAACCCCCATCATCCCCCACTTCTTCTTGCCAGCTGAATTAATTTGATACTATTTTTGAAAGTCAGTGTTTCTAAGGGATACCTAATGACGCAATGACGTCAATGCAGGTCAATAGCACACTGCTGAAGAAGAGGGACAAAGAACGGGAGAGAAAACACACAGATAGATGGCCAGAGTATAATGGAGGAAAGGTGGTTAATGATCTTAACTCCTCTCCCTGTTTGGTGTCAAAAATATTTGCAGCTAACATTTAAATTTTTTACTTTTTTATTTGAATGCTAACAATAGTTGCGCGTCGCGCTGCTTTCTCCTTTTCATTGATGCTTTCCGTCTCTGTCTAGAAGTCACACACACACACACACACACACACACACACACACACATACAGGCACGACAAAACGGCGAGCCGACGACTGTGCGTGTATGTTGCGAGATGAGTCGTGTCTCCGCATGCGTAAAGCCCCCATGATTTGGCGGGATCACTGGGCTCCATTTGTATTTCACTACTTTCTCCGTCTCTCCAACCACCACTGCTACCTTTCAACTCTCCGAGCCTTAGCCCTTCCCAAGCAAACCCACCCCTCATTCGAGAGGGCTCCTTGAATCATAAATGGCAACCACAAATATGTCAGTTAACCAAAGAACAGGGAGACGGCGCACATCCTGACGCACGGGGTAGAGAGAGACTGTGGGGCGATCCCGCTCTGCCTTGTTTCTTTCTGTCTTAGCCTGCAAACTCCATTTTATTTATAGAAATAAAAACAATCTAAATCTGAAAGGTAAGTGCCTTCGTTTGTGGTGCAAACTTTTTGGTGATCTGAAGATGAATGTGGCAGTACACCACGGATTTGGGGCATAGCAGCGGGGTATACCATCCTAACAACAGGTCACCCACCCGTCGTTTTCAAGGTGGTTTTTCGCCCAATGTTTCAGCAGAGGGGGAAATGTCTTCAAGATGCTTAGGATAGACTCATCAGATGTTGCGTTGTTTTGCAGGATAGCATTTTAAGGTTGTAACTTCGGTAAGAAGAATAGGGTGTAAACACGGCGATGAGATCGTATTCTAGAGGATTTATTTGTAGATACTAAAAGACGGGCTCATGTAATGAGTATTAGTCGTGTGTTGGGTTTCCTCTGCGTTTGAACACCAACTCTGCAGTGAAACCTGTAGGATTTAATTAATATTAACAGAGGGGAAATCTCCAAGATCCATCTGTCCTGATTTTGTTTCTTCAAATCCAGCTGCAGTTCACTCCAGTATTCTCTCTGTCCTTATTTCTCCGTCATGGCTTGGGACGAATTACATTTAGGCACGTTGATTGATTAATATTGAGTCATTTGCATTATAAAGATGTTGTGGATGTCAGATGAGGCTTTACTGGTGATCAGGCTGAAGAAAACACCAAACACACCGAAACAGACAGCGACGAGGCAGTTCAGCACCAAGAACAGTTCCCATCACGTATCTTCTCGTTCTTCAACCTGATGGTTTCTTCTTGTCGGACACAGTTTAATATCCTGAGGATCGATGTTTTGAAACGATGCAACAGTTGTCTTATTTTGTTTATCGGTTTATATTAGTGAATGATCATTTCCGATCCCCAGCACTAACAGGTGTTAAACAGTCTTTGGTCAAGACGTTGAACCCTCTAAAGGATACTATGTGTTTTATGATGGTTAAAAAGGGCCGCATATGAAGTGCAATCATTATTAAAAAATGAGTATATGTATACGCTTAAAGGGGTTTTATAGACTAAAAATTCTAAGTTTGAAATATTAATTGTTTTTCAGTAACCATAACATAAAATATCCACAATACAGGCTGCATATTGTTGCTATCGCGATTTATTTAAAAATGCCAGTTTAAAGCAACATTTTCAGTAGCTTGAACAAAATGTCAGAAGCTAACTTTGATTTGATGCTGTCTCGTTGGACATGCTGGGAAATCATAATCTGTTTCAGACGTTAGGAAACTGTTGGATCCTCAAGAATAAAATGTTTTAACCATTTTGCACCAATGTACCTAAACGGCGTTTCAGTTCACTTTACTTTGTAGCAACATGGTTTTTCATTATTTTCATTAATCATACAGCAAAATAATTACAACAAAATCTACTATAATGTATTCTTTAGTTTGATTGTACCAATTTCTGAAGGTATTTTTTTTTTTATTGCACTAAGTCTATTTATTTTGATTCAGACTTCTGTTTTAGCCCAGTTAGTTCTTCTGAAATATGACGGATGATGACCCTTGGTTACACCAAAATAGCTTCAGTCGACCTCCTGCTGGTAGATAACTGGGAGATACTGGAGATACAACTTTTACTTTCTGGAAACTCTTAGTAGAGTTTACAAAATTACTTTAGATCATCGGTTGTCAAAGGGGGCACAAAACGTCCCGGGTACGAACTAACATGAGCACGAAACGTCCTGTGACCGACCGCAACATTTCTTACTCGGAAAAACTCGGATCAGTATCCGAATCAAATCATTTTTGAGAGACAAAACGTTTTGCATATTGCACAATAATGATAGGGGGAGCATTCCTCTATTAGTTGTCAGCTTCGGTAAAATAAAGTCACGCAGAGATAGGTGGGGCTATTGTTTTGATGTACTTTATAGGATCATTTTTGGTTTTTTCTTCTCTTGGGTGGGTTGGGTTTTGAATGGCGAGGCTTTGGTCCTGATTTTGTCGGCACCTAGTGGTTCTTAAGGTCCACTACAACGTGAAACCTCGGCTGGATTTCAAATTGATGCAATACTATTCGACTGAATAATCAGGAGCTACACAAAAACTATTTTTATTCACCTCTCTGTCTGTTTGTGCAGATATCTTTGCACGTGTCGGAGATCCTTGTTGTTTTTGTCATTTTTTGTGACTATAGGATTAGGCTGGGACAGACTGTTAAATATACTGATTTTATTAACGCGCTCTGAATGTGTTCTAGTTCATACACGCACGCGTCAGCGGTCACAGATATACAGTTAGCCTACAGGCAGGGATAAAAATAGTACAACCCTGCGACGGGCGCAGCCCCATTCCTCTCTCAGATCCGAGTTTTTCTAGGCTTTGCCACAGTTTTATTTCCTCCTATAGCCCACCCTGTCCCATTGCGTCCTCTGCACGCGGTATGTGAGTGCAGATGGACAGGGTTGGTGTGTGGAGAGGGTCTTGCACTGAATATATTGGAGGACTGGGGGTGATAGACAGAACATACGGCGGAAGAAGGTTTATTTGTGCGCCTTTGCACAAGTGTGCGTTCTGATCCGTGGGTAAGCTACGGGTCTGATGCATGGGCAGCTGGCTCTGCTCGCCGTGGCCCTTCTTGGGTTTTTTGCCCGCCAAATGCAGTGGATGCTGGGATATAAATTCTCCAGGACCAAAACAGCACCAACACTTGGATATATAGAGAAATGTTTGGGAGGGGAGAGACGGGAGAGGGAGGGTAGAGGAGGGTTGCTGGAAACCCAGATGCTCCAGCCTTAGAGGAGGGATTTTACCTGGATATAACCTGCTCCAAAAAAACTGCAGTTTCCAGCGAGTCCACGCCACATTAGCCCGTCTTCTCAGTCTTTTTTTTTTTATCCATGGCACAATTTGGAAAGTGCGGAGCGCAGGGAGGCAGTCTGTAATCAGGCTTTACGGGCTGGAAAGTGAGAGAATCTAAACGTGACGTCAATGCCTAGTAACTGACGCAGCCCTTCAACATAAAATGGCTTTTCACTTATTTTTTTCCTTCCTCTCTTCACGTTAGCAAAGCTTAATTACTAACATTTCCAGTGCTCCGTCAACTAAAGAACAAAAAAGAAAATCCCTGCAGGCAGCGCCGGGTAGTCTGTGTTCATCACTATTTGGACTATTTGGTTCATGAGTTTCGTGTGCTGAAGTAACACTGGGACCAGAAGCTTCTGAAGAGGACGATAAGACATCAGAAATAGCCGATGGTGGTGGTAGTGTCCAGATATTAGTTGTTGGGAAGGAAAGTGGCGTTTAAAGGATCAGACGGACGTTTTTTAAACACTGCAATGATGCAACGGATGGGGAATCGACGCTCTTGAGCAGAGTTGGAGAAGCAGACAGCAAAAATTCATTTATATTACATGATGCACTTCACGTAACGATCCCTAGCGATGCGTTCGTGAGTGTACGTGTTTTTTACTGCTAAAAATAGCATCATAGTTTTGATCATGCGCCAGAAATAGACAGAAGGGGTATCACTTTTGAGAAAAAGAAAGCGATCCAACTTGGACGTGCCTCTGTAAGCCTACATGAAAACAAGTGTGTCTGCACGCACGCTCGTTTGTGTGTATGTGTATGTGGAGGAGGGTTAATCTGTTGCATTTTTCCCCTGACTTCTGCTGCAGCTTTTGCTAAAAATCTAAATGTTTCTTTGTGCATCTTCCCCATTTTCTTTGCAGTTTAGACCAAGGACGTGCCAGATTCACGGTGAGAGAGGCATCCGCACACGCAATGTTGAGTCCCCTGTACTTCTATGTATATATATATATGTGTGTGTATGTGCATGCTTCCCGGTGCCTGTTCAGCTTATCCTCCTTCCTTCTGCTCTACCTCATGCAATTGACACTCAGTCGTTCGGACGGATTTTTTGGGGGGCTTGCTCGTAGAATAGAGACAGCCCTTCCTGCAGAGTAGGAATCACCCTTTCCAGTAAATAAGCTAGAGGAAAAAAGTCTCTTTGTTTGTTGGCGCTGTTGAGTCTCTATTACGCGCTTATTTCTCCCCCTCCCATTTCTGAGCAACCGTGAAAGCAAGGGGGACCCTTCTCTGATTAATGCTTTGAGGACGACTTTCCCATCGTTTTCTAGTTTCATTTTTATTCTTATTGTCTAAAAAATAGTCATATAGACAGAAAAGCGCTTGATGAGGAGAAAGAAGAGGAGGGAGTGAAGGAGCTGTTGCTGCAGCAGAGAGCCAGGTGCACCGCATGGGGAAACCCGGGAGCTGCCCAGCAGCAGTGGTGCTGAAACTACACCAAGTAGCAGTAGTAGGCTGTTGCTGTGCATGCGTGTACGTGTGTCTGTTGTGTGCATGTGTGTGAATACATGGAGTTTAGTTGGTGTTGTTTTGGCACTGCTGGGGGAACCAGTAATTTCACCACAATGAGTGAAACCTCTTTTTCTGAAGAGACAACGCCTTCATGATATTTCCTGCAGAAAATTAATGGAGACATTTAGCAAGAAAAAAAACACCTTAGTAGAGCTTTTCTGTCATGTATAAGTTTGAATTGTCTTATCCGAGGCCAGAGAAATAAAGAAAGAGAGAAGTCGAAGAGGCATCAGAAAAAAAACTGAATTGGATTTCTTCCCGAGTCCGTTCAACTCATAGAAAACACCAGATTTCCCCCAGCATTTTCAGCTCAACCATGCTTGCATTGCACCTATAAAAGAGTTGAAATATTCGGCGTGAATGCTGTCACGATAACTTCACTTCCTGACGAGCGGAGGGCGCACCCGAGTCGAAAGCAGCAGCTGCCGCCGTGGCTTCTATTCTCTCAGAACAGACTGAAGGGATCACCCTTTTCGATTGTGGTGGAGACGCTATGGCGTCTGTCTGCACGGGTCTGCAGCCCGACTGGGACAGCGGATTATGCGCTCCCCTTTCCCCCTTTCCATGCAAGCTGCGTGGCGTCGGTGCAACAAACGAAGGACAAAAGAAAACATAAATAGCGCCTGTCTTTGTCATGCAAAAATCCATCTTCGGACGAGATTTGCGATATATTTCTCCACCTATTCGAAACACACAGTAAAAAAAACCAAAAAACAATAATAAAAGAAAACAAATCTCCCATCCGTCGCATAAAACGCGCCCATGTCGACCCAGGAGAGCGGATCTTGCTCAATAATGCAACACCAAGCGTGTAATTTCGGTGGAAACAACACGGATTCCCGAGTCGTGACTGCCAAAGTGAGTCGTGTGCGCGTCGGCTGCGTCAGGAGAGGCAGTCACTGTGCTTTGCCGACGGTAGGGGGAGAGTCGTGACTGACTAGGCTGCAAATGAAAAAGACCACCTAATAAAAAAGGAAAAAGACGCAAATGTATTTATATCAACAAAACAAGGGAAAAGATACTTACACCTGGAGGGGGGTTAGGTTTATGGGCTGGGGGTGGAGGGTGTTAAGGGGGCTGTGTGAAAAGAAAAGTGTAAGGGGTCTTACTTAGGTGCTGGGTGGGCTTTTGCGTTAAGCAGTTTCATTTCAATCTCCCCGTATCCTCCCGTCAGCAGCCCCAAAAAATCTGCTCTCTCCCTCCTAAAGCTTGTTTTTAGCAAAGTCCTGCTGGTTGTTGGCTTGCTGGCGATCTTCTTGAATGCAGACAAGTTTCATCAGTAACCAGAGAGAGAGAGAGAGAGAGAGAGAGAGAGAGAGAGATAGGGGGTTATTTGGGGAACAAATACTATGGAGTGGGTGTCTGGAGGGCGGGGGAAGCTTAAGGCAGGGGGTCCAGTCCAGATCGTGACCCGGCCTCTACCTGAGTAACTTCTCCTACAGGGGTACTTGATGGTTGTTGTAGTTAGCAGAGGAAGAGCCAGGATGAACGAGTTGCAGCAGCAACTGACAAATAACTCAAACTAGTGGAACTGTTACAGAAAAAAAGTAAGGCGAAGGTAAGTTCTGCTGTTTTAATTTCATTTTGTTCTCTTAACTTTAAAATGATGTCGAAGAAGAAAACCTATTAAAGATGATTTAAACTATGTGCGAGAGTGTGAGAATAAGTGGCTCATGGACGCGATGAACTCATGTCTATCCTTTCTTGACTGTGGAGTTCTGGGACACGCTGTTTTGAACATTGTGCTGTACATTTTTGCAGTAAACTGTTGCATTGCACTGCAGTGGTGGTAAAGCTCCTGTTACCTCTATTATTTACCTCAACCACATTGTTCCGGACAGAGTTTGGAGTTACCCACCCCCCTGCCCATACGGAACCCCATCTCTCGCCCCCACCACCCCTGTGGTTTTTGAGTTTCTATCCTCTGGTGCATTGGCAACCTCCGTCTTGCTCTGTGCTGTGATGCTATGTTGGAGAGCAGTGGGAGTATAATCCTGCTTGACCGACATCCAGTCTTTATTAATAATATTATCATCACTTGTTTACATTGTTCATGAAAACTGTTCTGGCTCTTCTGGCTGAAGAAGGAATGTTTGGGGGATATGGCCCATCCTTGTTTGTTGTTATTATCATCATATTTAGTTTTCACTCATCACGACTCAGTGCCAGTTTCGCAGTCTTGCTGGACCCCCCCCCCCCCCCAACACAAAACTGCAAGCGGAAAAAACACATTTAAACCGCAACGGTTTTCTACCAAAGCATAAAACCTAAGTATGTGTTCCCTGATATAGATTGCAATTTGGTTACCTGTCTTTTTTCCCATTATTATTATTATTATTTTTTTTCAAAAAGGGGGGTCCCTATATGAGCAAGGCACCGATTGGCCGATGACGAGATTGGGTTTGCTCCAATCAAATCCCTCCCTGCTCTCTATTTATTGCCAGCAGTTTACAGCCTTGCTCCCTCCTCACCCAGAGCTTTGGAGAAGCTGCAGACAGCCTGCGCTTTTTACTATACAGGGAACAGATAATATTACACACACATTAACAACAAAACGCATCGGTGCACAACTCATTGCGATCACATGGGCTTTGCACAGCATTACGTTTGGCTATAGGAAAAAACAAAACAAACAGTCTACTTTGGATGGGGACGTTTGAGACGAGAGGGGGATGATAGAGGAGAATTCAAACTGGAGAAAGAAGCGTAAGGACCTTGGACAGCTCTCAGTTGCAGCAGCAGCTCTAGTCGGAGACGCATCTTCTCCCACCCCCCACCCCGTCTTTTCTATCATCCATCCTCTCCTCTTCCTCCTCTGAGTAGTCGTTGGAGGAAATTTAAGCCGCGGCTCGCTGAAAACTGGAGATACAATCGACTGAGCCGGGATTGGAGATACAGGAGAGCGGTGCTACCCGGGTGTCACGGAGTCTCAGTGGGACCTCAGCAGCAGCAGCAGATAATGTCCTTCACGAATCTTTTTGCGGTCTGGGCTTGCTGTTCATTACTATTAATCTGGGAAGCCCTTACCCCAAAAAGCATTCGCGGAGGGCGCAATCGCCGCGCCAAGACGTGCTCAACGCAATGACGGGATCCACTCGTGGAATTTTAAAATCGTATTTTTTTGTGGAATTTTCTCCTTTTCCATCCCAGTTTTCAATATTGATTAATAGCTATCCGTATTTACCCTGGCCATTTTGGCCATTAACACAACAGTGACTTTTTTATCATGGTTGTTTTTAATTACCCTCTATACTGTCTCGTTTTTTTCAGTTTTTTAAATGTTGGACACTATGGTGAAACTATCTCTGTCTTACGAGGGTCATAAAAACATTAAGTTTGTTGTTTTGTTGTCAACAAACATGTGCCTGGACCCAAAACTTTGAACCAAGTAACATCAAGTCACTCCTTCAACTAAACACCACCCACCACCACCCTTCACACCTCGTCCCAAACTGAGCAAATAAGAAAGGGCCCCAGCAGAGCACAGTGTAAACACAGGGAGACCCTTCCACGCTACACGTGGAGGGTCGAGTTGAGGTGTCACTTTACTTCACAAAACTCCACTAGGATCTTACACCTATAAAACCCGATTCAGAAAATTAACTGTGGGAATTACACACACGCCCAGCGCGCACATCTGTTAGTGAAGTGCACGGTGCAAAGGGATTCCCCCAAACTGTCCATCCCGACACCTACACAAACCCGAACTGATGAAGGAGGGATAGCAGCCGCTACACGCCCTCCTTTAAACACTGACCGTGTAATTCTTATTGTGATCCAAGCAGCTTTCTCATTCACGCACGCTCTGTCTGGAAACACATTGTGTCTCATTTCCAAGTTTGTGAAAAGGAGTTAATTCACTTGAACGACCACGGCCACGTCCCTCCAGCATATGACCCCCCCCCCCCCGCCTACCTATTTCACGTGCAAAAAAGAAATAACAATACATAAAACATTACCCACAGTAGATTTCTGCAGCAACAATCCGACCAATGCACTCCCAAGTCATACAGCAAAGCAAAATTCCTGCCTTCTAAAACTACATTGTAATGCAACAAGGGTCCTACACCAAAGTATTCAGATCGATGAAAATAAAAGCAAGAAGTAAAAATGTACGCAATCGGCAGAGAGAGTAAAAAGAAAAAAAAGAAGATCCAACTTAGTTTTACCTGGAGGAGAAAAACAGGGCAGAGCGAACTCTACATTAAGTTTTTGTCTCATTTACTGTCCCAACCAGCAGCCAGAAGAAGGGAGGAGGGACGGATCTGAGGCGCGCTATGTATAATAATTCCCCTTATTTCTGATGCATGGATTACATTTAATCCATAAATCTTTACAGTAAAATAAATTATTAAAAACGAATCTAAAGAGGAAGAATGTCTAACGCAGAAATTAAACAAAAGCTTGCAGACGTCTTTTTTTTACAAGAACTTTGAACATGGTAATAACTCGCGTTTCAAACTGGAGAAAACAACAGGGAAAGGAGGAAAATGGGTGGAGGGAATTTCATATTTAAGTGTGACACTCACTCCCACCCTGCGAGGAGTCCCCGGACCTGTGAGTCCTGTGCGGGTTGGAAATTGTTGCGCACTTTGTGGATCTTCAAGAGAGACATTCCTCTTCGCCTGCTATTTTATAGGTAATGAAGTCTAAATGTTTCAGAAGGTTAAAGATCGGTCAATCTGTTCTCTATGGTCCTTAAGAAAACACTAAGAATTTACTCAGGGGGAAAGCGACACCGAAGGCAAGACCGACCTCTGACCTAAAGAGTAGGCCTAGTTTTCTTTGTGCTTTTGGCGCCCAAGACGACAAAAACACCGTATTTCTAATGAAACATGCTCACATCTGGGTGGAAATGTGATCTACGGCAAAAAGAGAAGCGTGATTATTACATTGTATTGTATAGGTTCCTCTCAGCTCGGCGCGTAAAGAAAGTTTTCAGGTTCTGTGTCGGATGAAGGTCATTAAGTGGCATTTCTCTCGCTGCCGCTGTCTCCTCCTGACTCTGCCAGGCCTCCAGTGTAACATTCAGCACGAAGATCACGATTGTTCTCCCATTTCTGTCTTACAGGAGAAAACAGTAATAAGAAAATGCACGGCTCGCCGTGGAGAGGTGACTTGTGTGGACTTTGCTGCTGAGGCTGCTGCTGCTGTAGGAGTCGTCCAGCTGCGCTCCGGAGAGATAAGGTGACTTGCGTTCAGGAGGTTTGCACCGAGGACCGAATGGCAGAGAGACCCTCCTTGTTGTCTGCATCACCTTTGAAAGGTAATTGCACGGGATATGTGTTTGCTTATGACGTAAAACTCAAACCCGCATTTAATTTGGGTTCTACGGAAGGCGCATAATTACTGCTCGGTGCTTCTGGGCAGATGCTGTACCTGCAGAGCGTCCAATGCTGTTGGATTCACCTATTTTCTTTTATTTGGCTGGAATTTTATTGATCTATGAACACCAAGTCGAATCACCTGCTGTCTAATTTGTAATTTTGTTTTTACCATTGTCTTAAAAATAGCCTATGCTCATAAATGTATATAAGTTTTTGCAATACTCACGACCTGTTAAATGAGTTCATCCACAAAGGTCTTTGTCTGAGTTTTTTGTGACAGTTTATGACGTTATCCTTGTTCATTCGTGCAGTTTTTTTTCGTTTCTTTTTATGCAATAAGTTGTTCTCTAAAATTGGAGCAAAAGCACGTTGTTGTCGTCGCTGCAATAAGTCATCTGGTTGATGTCCAGCTTGATTGCTAGATCATGCAGGAAATTCAGCGTGTTTAGTTTCAGCATTGCATACATTTCTGTACGTTTACAGTTCCTCAAATGTATATTGAGCGACTCTAAAATGCCTCACTTTCCTTGTTGTGAACTTAAAGCAACCTCCAACTGTTTCTTCAGTAAAACTTTGGATTTAATCGTCTCAGTTTTTAAGATTTATTGAGAAAACAAGTCAACACCCCATCTAAATGTTTCCATTTGTGAAAAAAATCACACAACAGGGAAACATTTCACTGCGCATATATTCACATAGATACGTCTTTGTTTATTAGGCAGCTGTGCCAGCAAACTGTTTATTAAACTTACTAATATAACTGTTTTGAAGGACCATTTAGCCACCTGAGGTTCTGTTACTGTGACAGGAAGTGGTTTGCACAATATGTTCCAACAGTGGCTCTTGCTTGACCGAGACCCTGGGTGGGCCCCTTCTTTCAGGCCCCAACAATTTCTAATAAATGTAGGATAATTCAGTTACAGTAGACCATTCACTTTGTACTCAAAAGTTGGATATTCTCAAATTTGCAGTTGGAAACACACACAAAAAAAAAGCCCCATGAAGTTGGACATCTGACTGGGAATTCAGTTCAGTGTTTAATATGGCTGCTGTGATTAAAAAAACCTTGGTAAAGTTGCAGGTTTAAACTACTTACTAGCACCTCCAATGGTTTGTATCTCTTTTAACCAGCTGTACACATAGTACTGTAGAGTACCTATTTGTGAACATGTTCTTTTAAATTTGAATGCATAAAATGGAGGAAAAGACATTCTCACTGGCTGGTATAGCTACGTTATCACTGCAATGAATGGCAATTCCAGCTGGTTTTCAAACTTCCAACTAAAATGCTCTCAGTTGAGTGTGGCATCACTCCCAGAAGTAAGGTCTGATTTCCTAGACAAATCAAATGCAACACATGTACTGTACTGTGATTTTCTTGCTCATCTTCATTTCAGGTAGACCACGTACCAAAAAAGCACTAAGAATGCTCCTTTTTTTGTGTTTTCATGGAGTAAAGGTTTCATTAATGGCATTTCAAAGAATAGCTGTTCAGCTTAGAATAATGTCGTTTAACTTTGACAAGCCTAAGTAATTTATATTGTTACAGAGAGATTGCAAAATACAGTTTAGATTATTAAAAAAAAACTGATGAACAACCCTTTGATTAAGCTCCCAATCAAAGGATTCAAATAAAATCAAAATCAAATTTTGAGTCCATTCCATAAACTGCCTGTTGATTCCATGATCATACGCCGAGACCAGAAGCAAAACTGCTCTTCATGTTTATGCCTGTGTATACGTCTGGTTGATCCATATTATTTTAACATATCTGCAAAATTTTAATTGACCAACCTGTATGTTTATAAAATTAAACAATCAAACTGCACCAGAGCATTCAAACGTTTCAGTATAGAGTTGTGCATATGAATTCTTTTGACAGACAAACTGTAAGCTTAAAAATAAAATGTTTCGATGCAGCGTCCTTTAATCTAATAGTTCTGTGACGGGATCACCTCTCAGCTTCATTCAGCTGGAGTTCATGAAAACAACGGCAGAAAACTCAGATTTAAATGTAACCTGTAGCCCTGAAAGATCTGCTAGAAGACAAAAATTAGGTTAAGTGAGTCACCAGACCCTCCCAGTCCTTGTCACTCGAAGAAAACATAGATAATTTACATGTTTTTGCTAGTTATTTATCTATTTTTCTTCTGAAAACAATATTTTCATCACACACAATGCTGTTATTGACCGGTAGTCTTCACCATTACAGTGTGTCTAAACTAGTGATAGCCAGCGTATTACTTCATTCGTGCCCTCACACACGATGCTGGTGTTACAGATTGGCTCTTTTGCCCAATCCTTGAGTTACTTTTAAAACTTAGATGGTCATGATTAATTGCTAAAGATTGGGAATATTAATTTGTTACAAAAATATATTACATCTACTCAAGACATCTGGACCAGGTACATATGCAGACACATACGAGGTGAGTTCTTATTTCATAGATTTATATTTTTAAGAAGTCCTTTATTCTGTTTGTTGTATTCTAAAGGCACTGAAGCATCGGTGTCTCTGTCCATATAATAAATCACAGCATGTTCCTAAATATCCCCTTTGATACAAGTTACCGGTGATAAGCTATATTTAGGAAGATGACGTCATGGTTAAAACTGAGATCAAGGAGCAATGAGCAAAAAAAGAGATGGAGGTCTTATCAACTGCTAACAACCCAACACATACAGTAAATTATTCATTATTGTTGTCATAAATTATATTTTTCTGTTAGGTGCTTCGTTAGAAGGATTATTCCCTGGATAGTACCACCTGATCAGTTTCAACTGAGGATTTGCTCTGTTTGGCTTAGCAGCGACTTTTAGACATGAAGCTATCATTGGGTGCTTGTTTTACTTGCTAATTGTATTTTCAGGGGTCATTTTTTAGGGCTGCAGGTGAATTAAAGCAAAAATAAAAATGCAATTAATAATCCCTGTGGTTAACATCTATGCAGTAAATTTTGCACCTTGTTTTCCGTTCTTTTGAATTTCTTTCATTCATGTTTTAAAAATTTCACATTTTCTCACTACCAAAGTTCTATATCAATGTGCCACAGAACATCTAAATCGCCCTGAATACCATGCAGTTAATAAAATGTGTGTATAGTTTGTGCCTCAATCAAAGTTAAAAGTAGTCCCCAAATACATGTAGTTCCCTAATCAGAGCTGCTTAGATTCCCTAATGATCAAAATAAGGTCCAGAGTAAACTACAGAAGAAAAAGCTTGAGGAGGTTAAAGGCTTTGCCCGCTGCCTGCTGGCAACTAGGAAGGAAGAACCTCGATATGCTAACATCCACACCAATGATTCAGTTTAAGAAAATGTTCAAGCTTCCATTCACCAGACGTCTTTTCTCTGTTAAAGGTTCCTGAGTTCCTAATTATTTACCACTACCAGTCATACCATCCATAAGGAATCTTTTTGAGAGGATAACTCATCTGACAGCTTAAAATGTAGACGTACCACAATAATACCAGGAGAAAGGCATAGGCCAGTATGAGATTCCCATGGCTGGATAAGTCTTTTGTCAGAATAACTACAGTTGAATGGTATCACAGTGTTTTCATTAAAATGTAAGCAAACATATTTAACTTTATCTAAATAATAATAATAAAAAAAAAAATAGCTGCTAAAATGTGTGTTTTAAGAAAAAATTATTTATAGACATGGACTTCTGCTTTAATTTTGATGGACATATTCAGCATAAATATAGAATAAACAACCCACTAAATTTAGTAGCTTTAAAGTGCCTATTTCAGATTGTCATATCTTTTATGCAATTCTTTATATATATATAAAATAAAATATATATAATGTGAAATGAGGTTAACTGGTTAATTAGTTAGGCTGTCTGTTCAGGTTGAGTCTACAGTCAGCTGCTTAGCAGATGTGCAGCCCACAGCATTATCACTGTAATTTTAAAACAGCTTTGCCTTAATAATCATAATGGATGGAGTTTTGTTTTGGTTTCCACATAAAGACTGTCCATGTTTTTCACAACTGGATAGATTTCCAAACAACAAAACCTATCTTTTTTTTTGTAAGTGTAGATAAAGTGTCGCAGCCATCTGACCAGCGGAGTGCAGCAACATATGGGGTTAGATTGGTTAGTTGCACTTTATGTTGCATCTCATTAACTGGACTCTGAGACTTCAGCAGCAGTGTGACTGGGAAATTAAGCAGTTTTTGAACTGTAATTGTCTTTAAAACCTAGGTCCCAAACCATAGCCTATCAAGAGACCGTGAGGATTTAACATCTAACTTCCATCCGCCCCAAGTTAGTTTCCTGAGATATCTCAAATTTATTTGATAGTGCATTACATTCTTCTTATTTCATAGGGTTTTACATCTGATGTTGAGTCTGTACAGTACTGGTGTAACCTCTCTGCTGAGCAGTCAAATCTTCCCCTGGTCTTGTTAGTTGAAGCTTTGAGATTTCCTTAGTTTATGAAAGAACAGAAAAAGAAGCATTGCTTTATTGTTTTTGAGGTATGCCTTCATCTTGACTAGGTTTAATCTGTGGCACGCAGATTAAACCTGCGTGCCACAGGTGATCTGGAGATGTTTTATAAAGACACACACCACATGTAAGTGACGTTACACAATATCACAGTATCCAAATTTAAAGCTAAAAAACAAAGAAAAAAACTTGTCCAAACTTGTCTGTGCAGATCTTCTGATAAAAGATCTTCAATCTGCATGATTGTAAAAACAAACGAATAAAAGTCACATTTTTTATGTAAGGGAACATTTCACACTTTTTAATGCAGTGCTTACAATAATTGCTGCAATCAGTTTCAAAGCACATTATTATAATGCCTTGCAAAAGGATCAATAAAACCAGAAACTCCATTCTATTCTGTTAGGATTGTATGGGTTGAACAGTAGGTACTGCATAATTGTGAAGTGGAAGGATAAAGATACAAGGTTTTTTAAAACGTTTTACAACAAAAAATCTGAAAGGTGTGGCATGCATTTATGTTCAGTCCCCTTGACTCTGAGTCCCCTAAACAAAATTCAGTGCATTAACTCCCATCCACAGTCAATTGAATCATAAATAGAGCCGACCTGTGTGTAATTTATTCTTAGTGTAAATGCAGCTGTTCTGTTTTCAGGCCACTGAGGCTTGTTGAAGAACATTACAGAACAAACATCATCATGAAGACCAAGGAGCACAGTAGAGAGGTTTGGTAGAAAGTTGTGGAGAAGTTTAAAGCCGAGTTACGTTATAAAAATAATATCCCACAATTTGAACATTTATTGGAGCACTGCTGCAAAGCTGCCAAGACATGGTTGTCAAACTAAACTGCCAGGCTGGCCAAGGAGACCATTAATTAGGAAAGCACCCAAGAGATAGTTCTGGAGGAGATGCACAGAGTAACAAATATTAGTCATGTACTCTACAAATCTAGCATTTTTCATGAGTGATAAGAAGA
Source organism: Girardinichthys multiradiatus (assembly GCF_021462225.1). Lineage (NCBI taxonomy): Eukaryota > Metazoa > Chordata > Actinopteri > Cyprinodontiformes > Goodeidae > Girardinichthys > Girardinichthys multiradiatus. The sequence goes on along the minus strand of NC_061795.1, from coordinate 966,712 downwards.
AAGTCTTTGTTGACAGAAAGCCAAACAAGCCCTGATTACAGTTTGCGGGTTATGTGGCAAAGGAGGTGCTCTGATGGGGCCAAAATTAAAGTTTTTAGCCCTCACATAAAATGCATAGTATGACACAAAACTATCAGTTAATGGGAAGATGGATTGAGCTAAATACAAGTCAACAGAGATGAACATTGAAACATTAAAAAACATTGAAATGAAGATAATAGTTCCCACCTTTGTGGCAAAACTTGAAAATAGTTCCTCAAGGATGTTCTCCATCAGGGTAGATTCACCTTCCAGTAAACATACTGCCAAGCTACACTACCGGTCAAACATTTTAGATACACTTTCTCACATAATGGGTCTCTTTATTTTCATGACTATTTACATTGTAGAATCTCACCAAAGGCAACAAAACTGAATGGACACACATGGAGTTATGTAGTAAACAAAAATAGTGAAATAACTCAAAACATTTTTAGAATTTAGATTCTTCCAAATAGCCACCCTTGGCTCTGATTACTGCTTTGCTTTCTTGTCTTTCTCTCCATGAGCTTCATGAGGTGGTCACCTGAAATGGTTTCCCAAAGAGTCTTGAAATAACTTCCCAGACGTTCATTGAGAGACGACCAAAGGTTCATATTTCAGTGATTACAGCAAAAGGCGGCTACTAAAATGTCTTTACAAGAATAATGTTCTTGTAGACAGATGTGTCTAAACCTGAATAATTTGGACTCTCAGACAGAGGATATGTTTGCCTTAAACCAAATGCAGCATTCCAGGAAAATAACCTCATACCAAGTGTGAAACAACATTCTGGAAGTGTCATGGTTTGGGGATGCTTTGACCCAGCAGGACCTGGCCAGCCCATCATCATAGAGTCCACCATACATTCTATCATGTACCAGAGAATTCTTGAAGAAAATGTGAGACCTGTACAAAAATTAAGTTGAAACCGACCTTAGAACAAGACCAAACCCCAAAGGACACCAGTGAATCCACAAAAGACTGTCAGAGAATGAAAAACTGCAAGTCCTGGGCCAAGTCAAAACCTCTATCTTGATGTCATTGGGATACTTTAGGAGGACTTAAACAGTGTTACATGCAAGAAACCCCTCAAACATCTCACAGCTAAAAGTTAGGAGTATGGCAAACTTTCTTCTGACTGATGTCAGAAACTGGTAGATGGCCACAAGAAGCTTCTCACTAATATTATTGGGGTCAAAAGTGGGAAAAATTAGCTATAGGGGGTGGGGTCTAAATTCTTCTTCAGTCCAAATACACATTTTGTTGCCTTTACCCTCATCAAGGAATGATTTATCCATTTAAAATAAAAATAAAAACAACTTTCTGTTTAGAATAATGGATATAAAGGTGTTCATTATTCCACTCTGAAACTACATTTAGTTTTTACACTTACAAAAAGTTAGACACTAAGAAACTTGGCCCACAGCTTCTGTAACTTTCCATGAGATTTGGAAGATCAGCCCTGGGTTTGGGTTTATGTCTGAGATCAACACATAATCAATTCGGGACAGATCTAGGTGGCCTCAGGAGAACCTGAAGAAGTAGCCAGCCATAGACACCCATGCTGTGTGCACAAAAACAGGAAGCTGTCTCAGGTGTACTAATAAATGCAGTTGGGAATACTGTAGCTGTGCTGAAACATTACCAGAGTCCAGAAGAGCCCAGATTAATCTTTTCTCTATGAAGCTGCCAATCAGTCCCATGATGGTCATCAGTTTTATGCAAGCCTGTGATTTATTGCTGTACCTGATACAATGGCACTATGCACTGGTGTTAATGGCAGCCTTTTGATTGTACATTGAACACTCTGTCATGCTGATCCAAGATGGCGCCGCAGATGGTCGCCTCGGCGTGTTGGTGCGCATTGTTTTGTTTAGTTTTTTGCTTTAAAACGGTTTTCTGTGATGGTACCCGGAGCTCTCTCACCAGAGAAGAACTCATGAACATCAGGGCTACTACACCAGAGGAGTTATTTCCCACTTTTCTGCCTACTGCTCTGGAATTTTTGGACATTCTGGTCAAAGGTGCGCTCACCTTTGTTCACGCGGTGAAACGCCAGAAGAGAGGGAAACGGGCTGGGGTGCTGGTACGTCTTCGCCAGCGTGGACTACGAACACCGTTACCTGGAATATTTCTCTCTAACATGCGCTCAGTTCCCAACAAAATGGAGGAACTACAACTGTTGTTGGGGAAAAACAGGGACTTTTATTCATCGGCAGTTTTGTGCTTCACGGAGACGTGGCTGTGTGGATTAATACCGGACTCTGCGCTGCAGCTGGCAGGATTCCAGCTCTACAGAGCGGACAGAGACACGGAACTCTCCAGCAAAGCGATAGGTGGAGGAATCTGTTTTTACCTCAACAGTGGTTGGTGCAACGACGTGACAGTGATTCAGCAGCACTGTTCTCCAGACCTGGAATCCTTCATCATAAACTGTAAGCCTTTCTATTCCCCCTGTGAGTTCGCTTCGTTCATCCTGGTCGGTGTTTACATCCTGCCGCAAGCTAACGTGCAGGTCGCACAGCGCATGCTCGCCGACCAGATACTGAGTGTGGAGCGGACCAACCCGGACTCCTTAGTAATCGTCGTTGGTGACTTTAACAAAGGTAATCTCACCCACGAACTCCCCAAATATAGACAGTTTATAAAATGTCCGACCAGAGAGGACAACATTCTGGATCACTGTTACACCACCATCAGAGACGCTTATCACGCCGTCCCACGTGCTGCACTGGGCCAATCCGACCACATCATGGTCCACCTGATTCCTGCATACAGGCAGAAACTAAAGCTCTGCAAACCTGTTGTGAGGACGACAAGGAAGTGGAGCAGTGAGGCTGTGGAGAATCTCCAGGCGTGTTTAGGCTGTACAGACTGGGATGTGTTCAGGACTACTACCAACAGTCTGGACGAGTACACAGAGGCTGTGACTTCCTACATCAGCTTCTGTGAGGACAGCTGTGTACCATCATGCACCAGGGTGAGTTACAACAACGACAAACCCTGGTTCACAGCTAAACTCAGAAGGTTAAGACTGGATAAGGAAAAGGCCTTCAGGAGTGGGGACAAAGACATATACAGAGAGGCCAAGTACAAGTTTGGCAAGGCAGTGAAAGAGGCCAAACGACTGTACTCTGAGAAGCTCCAAAACCAGTTCTCAGCCAACGACTCTGCGTCTGTCTGGAAAGGGCTCAGGCAGATCACCAACTACAAGCCGAAAGCCCCCCACTCCATCAACGACCGACGCCTCGCCAACGACCTGAACGAGTTCTACTGCCGCTTTGAAAGACAAAGGGACAGTCCTGCAACCATCCCCCACGACACCCCCCAACAGCTGCAGCCACAATCCACCACCCCCACCTCCCCAACCTCAAGAGGGGCCTTGGCAACACCAACCCCCACCCTGAAGTTCCCCCCCACCAGCCCCCTACCCACGCCGAGGACGGCTCTTTCCATCCAGGAGAGGGACGTCAACAAACTCTTCAGGAGACAGAACCCCCGGAAAGCTGCTGGTCCGGATTCTGTCTCACCAGCCAGCCTGAAGCACTGCGCTGATCAGCTGTCTCCAGTCTTCACAGACATTTTTAACACCTCACTGGAGACATGTCATGTGCCAGCCTGCTTCAAGTCCTCCACCATCGTCCCTGTTCCCAAGAAGCCAAGGACCACAGGGCTTAATGACTTCAGACCCGTCGCCCTGACCTCTGTGGTGATGAAGTCCTTTGAGCGCCTTGTGCTCTCACACCTAAAAGACATCACCGACCCCCTCCTGGACCCCCTGCAGTTTGCCTACAGAGCCAACAGGTCTGTAGATGATGCAGTCAACCTAGCCCTTCACTTCATCCTCCGGCACCTGGACTCCACAGGAACCTATGCCAGGATCCTGTTTGTGGATTTCAGCTCTGCCTTCAACACCATCGTCCCAGTTCTGCTACAGGAGAAGCTCTCCCAGCTGAGTGTGCCCGACTCCACCTGCAGGTGGATCACTGACTTCCTGTCTGACAGGAAGCAGCGCGTGAGGCTGGGGAAGCACGTCTCTGACTCCCTGACCATCAGCACCGGTTCCCCCCAAGGCTGTGTTCTCTCTCCTCTGCTCTTCTCCCTGTACACCAACAGCTGCACCTCCAGTCACCAGTCTGTCAAGCTTCTGAAGTTTGCGGACGACACCACCCTGATCGGACTCATCTCTGATGGTGACGAGTCCGCGTACAGATGGGAGGTGGACCATCTGTTGGACTGGTGCAGCCAGAACAACCTTGAGCTCAACACTCTAAAGACAGTGGAGATGGTTGTGGACTTCAGGCAGAACCCAGCACCACCTGCCCCCATCACCCTCTGTGACTCCACAATTGACACTGTGGAATCTTTCCACTTCCTGGGAACCATCATCTCCCAGGATCTCAAGTGGGAGCCAAACATCAGCTCCCTCATCAAGAAAGCCCAGCAGAGGATGTTCTTCCTGCGGCAGCTGAAGAAATTCAACCTGCCAAAGACTATGATGGTGCACTTCTACACAGCCATCATTGAGTCCATCCTCACCTCCTCCATCACCATCTGGTACGCCGCTGCTACAGCCAAGGATAAGGGCAGGCTGCAGCGTGTCATTCGGTCTGCTGAGAAGGTGATTGGCTGCAGTCTACTGTCGCTCCAGGAACTGTACACCTCCAGGACCCTGAAGCGGGCAGGGAAGATTCTGGCTGATCCCTCCCACCCCGGTCACAGACTCTTTGAGACTCTCCCCTCTGGCAGGAGGCTGCGGTCCATCCGGACCAAAACCTCACGCCACAAGAACAGTTTTTTCCCATCTGCCACCAGCCTGGTTAACAAAGCCCGGAAACCACCCTGACACTGTCCCTTTTTTGGCTGACAGGACACCTGTAACCTGTAACTCTATGCGTTACATTAACGCTCAGCTTGGACTCCTGCTTTACTTGCACACTGATCATCTGCACTGTTGTATTGCTCTTGCATCTTATACTGCTCTATATTTACTCTCACTCACTTAAACCTGTGCACATATATTTATATTATATTGTAGATATGTTTATACTGTTTAATTTGTATTGTATTGCACCAACTACGCCAAAACAAATTCCTTGTATGTCCAAAAACGTACTTGGCAATAAAGCTTTTCTGATTCTGATTCTGATGAGATGCCAGTTGTTGAGGTTCTGTGTGGGATGATGTCTTATGGTTCTGTAACTCTTGGCAAGATATGAGATGATACGTTCCACTGTTGGGCCACTGTTACATCGACGCAAGTATTGCTTAACAATTGCTAACAAGCAACTGGCCTCCCATAATATTCTGTCATGTTCTGGTAATGCTCTCTACTGGTGACCTTCTGACTCCCTGGCAACTGTTTGTAGCATTATATGTTCACTAATGATGCCACCAGCCATGCCCTCCGCTGTGTGTTTTAGACATACAGTACCGATTCATTGCATACCCATTGTTGATCAGCATCTATATCAAATTGCATCAAGATTGGAGTATTCCTTTTAGGTGCTCACCTTTTTTGTCTTTCATTATCTATACCTTATTTTAAATGATGCAACCTTTTGAATTTTTTATTAAAAAAGTCTTTGTCAACATCGCTTATGACTTTCTAAAGATATTTACGAGTTTTTCTGTGGACTTTGGCTGCTGTTTCATTGAATAGACAGGACATGACAGGATATTGCGTAGAGTGGGTCAAAATTTAGGAAAGGGGAAAGTGATTAAGTTCAGCTCCTCTGGAATCGGAAACTGTTACCAAGGTGCTATTAGCTCAGGAATCACCAACTCATAAAGGCAAGTTACCAAGATCATTAAGAACCACCGACAATATGCTTATACAGCAGAGAGACATTGCAAATGTATAAAAGTGTTTCCTATTAATAAGCCTTAGATTAGTTTTAAATAAAAAAAAGAACATATACCCCTGTCTCACCTTTGAGTACGGTTTTTGCCTCACAAACCTTAAAAAGACTTGCTTTTATTTTCTACCATCAGATTGGGCCGTCACTTTAGTTAGAGGAGCTTCTAAAGCTGGCAGAGTTTTCATTTAAACCAGTTAGATGTTAAGTTGAAGTTAGCCAAACTAAAGATCTCAATTCAGCCACAAGCCAAAAATGTTTTCAGTGGAAAAGCAAATATTGTTTCATCAATTTTCCAAAGGAGCAAAAGCAGAGATCATGTTTCTGGTTTTAGTAACGCATGTTGAAAGTTACAGACTGGTTGTTCCTAGAAAGCAGGAATACCTTTGTAAGAAATGAGCTCCTAATGCAAGTGCTTTACCCCTATTAAATTAAAGAATGAGTTTTAGAAAACTGAAGGGAGGATGAGTTCTCTGGTGAAGCGTTTTAGTCACAGAGCTTGACATTTTTTCACGGGTCAGACGTTGACCTAACCTTGGCCAATTTTAGATTGTAGCCAGACACACAAAGTAACACAGTTTTCTTCTTATATTGAGCTGAACAACTTCATCAAACAAAACCTTCCCAAACATTTCCAAACTATGTAACTTTTAAGATATGCAATAAAAGTCTCACAACAGAAGGAATTTAATTAATTTTAAATAAATTCTCAATGTTTGCACAGCTGGTGATGAAAGGCAACTATAAAGTTGGTGAACTTTAATGTGCATTTTTATCTTGGATCCCATACGTACAGTATGTAATGCAGCTCTGCAGTGTTTTCTTCAGGAAAGTCTTGTGTTATAGAAAACATTACACAGTACATTAAATAATAACCAATATTGTATTAACCTGGCCTGGCAGCGTGGAGCTACACAAATTATGTATCACCTTTATAAAATACAAAACAAAAAAAAAAGTGTACCGGAGTGTATTTTTTATACTAATTTGGAATAAAATCTACAAATATGTTTTCAGGTCATTATTTGATTGTTTCTGAAATGCAACGGTATTATTCTTCTTATTATTATTATTACTATGCACTGGTTTTTTATTTCCCATTCACCGTGGCTTTTTGCATCATCTGGAAGTCATGATGTCATGTTGTTTAAAGTCCGATAATAGTCTTGTTTCTCAGAATTTCAATAGAAAGAAGAAGATGTGATTGTGTGTGTGTGTGTATGTGTGTGCAGCGATGAGTATATATTGTCACCACCACTCCTGGTCGTGACTCCAAGCGCACAATGCTTTTCACTTCCTTCTGGAGCCCTTTATTTATTTTTAGCTGAGCAACGTTTTATACACTTGAGCTGCGGCCCTGCAGACAAAATGAAACACACATGCAGAGGGGATGTATGTGATGAAGAACATGCACCAGAATGTCTTCATACTCGACTGTCATAGAGCTTGTCACACTCCGTGACTCTTTATTTTCCCTGCATGTGCTCCATGTTCATATGCAGCATGCATTGAACTGTGTTATCTATGATGATTGACAGACTCTGCTGATGCCAGTTAATTAAATATATGGTAAGATTTAATTACGTGTCATGAAGACCCAAAGAATAACCTGTAGCATTAGATTTAAATCAGTACTTTACTGCCGGTTATACAATGACAGAAACAAATATTTTTTCCTTGTTTATTACAGTTTATTACATTTGAATAAAATCATAATTTTGGTTCATCTTAAAATGAAACAGTTGATGACACCTTCCTTTAAATCAGTTTAAAAAAGTAAGATTTTTGGTTTTAAGTCTAATTAACATGAAATGCTATGATTGATTTGATCATGTATCCCCACTCAATATCAGATAGCACATTCAGTTTCTTGTGAAAATGTGAATTCCATTTGAACATTTTGTCACGTTACAAACACAAACATAAATTAATTTTATTGGGATTTTATGCAATAGACCAAGACAAAGCACACAAAATTTTATCGTCACTTTATAAACACAACAAAATACAGTAAAACTAATTAATGTTTCTCTTATTCAGAGGGCAGGTAGTGCACAATTGTGAAGTGAAAGTAAAAAGATGCATGCATTTTTTTAAATTCCTAAGCATTGTACATTGGTTTTCACCGTCTTTACTCTAACGCCAGTGCAAGCAATTTGCTTCAGAAGTCACCAAATTAGTAAAAGCTGCCCGCTTGTTTGTAATATGATCGTAGTATAAAACCATCTGTTCTGTGTAGACCTCACAGGTTTGCTCGAGAACATTAGTGAACAAATATCATCACAAAGACCAAGGACCACAGCTGGCAGGTCAGGGAGAAAGTTGTGAAGAGCTTTGCAGCAGGGTCAGGTTATAATATTGACCTCAGCTTTGTCTATCTCACTCAACACTGTTTAGGCCATTACAGAAATGGAAAGAGTGTGATACAACTGGAGACCTATCAAGACCTGGCGGTCCACCTAAACTGACCAGGCTAGGCAAGGAGCATTAATCAGAGAAGCAGCGAAGAGGTCCATGGTAACTCTGGAGGAGCTGCAGAGATCCACAGCTTATCTGCCCTCCTCAAGTCTGGGCTTCTTGGATGAGTGGCAGGAAGAAAGTCATTGTTGAAATATAGATTGACACCACACTTTTCAGACTTTAATTTTAAAAAACTGAACACTGTCTTTTAACTTTTGTAGTTATATTGATATAGTCAAACTCTCGACAAGATCGGCTTCACATTAGATCTGATAACCTTTTTTAGATGTTAGTTTTTAGGCGAAAATGTTCTGAGATTTAAAATTGTCATCACTGCTAAGTTACTTTTAATGGGCTATATCACCTTAGACTCAGAGTTTTAATATTGAGCACAATAAAAATAATCTTTGCATCTTTTTTGCAGTACTTGAGTAATTTTTTCATATTAGTTAAAGATTTTCACACCAGCCAGTTTGGTATAAACGGCACCAGGTGTTTGCAAAGCATCTCAGAAATGCAAAGTTTAAGACTTTAGGAATGGTTTTGAAAGCTAACAATAAACTCCATCCCTTTGTCATCATCTGAAATGCTGATTAAAGTGGTGATGCTATAATGAGAAAAAGTAAAAGACAAAACCGTTAAAAGAATGACTAAAATAAAAAAGTATTTTGTATCGCTTTCACGTCCTGTTCTGAAACTTGGTATTTTGAACACAGCAAACCACTGACTCTACTACGTTGTTACTAACTTACCAATAAATCATCAGTTATGCAGATCACCTTCTAGAAAATATTTTTTACTTAAGCATAACAATCAAATCAAACCAAATATGAGTTCAATTCTATTTTTACATATTGTGCTTGTTGCAAGCCGAAGTTCAGCAGATATTTCGTATATCTCTACAAGTTGGAGTCCCACCTGTGATTCTCTCCTTTCTCATTTCTTCGTCTCTTCTCCATTATCCTCCTCTCTCACTGACTCCTTCTTTAACAGAAGTCTGAAACAAGATGGAAAAGGAGGGAAACCCTAACTAAATGAAACCTAGAGAATCACAGCTCCTGCCTTCAAGTTCACATTCCCACCTCTATTCTTTCTTATCTCTCCTGTTCTTGAACAGCTGTTTAGTTCTTCTTCTCTCCAACGTTTGCATCTCTTTCCACTCATGATCCTCCTTGGCTAAGGTAAATCCATAATTTTCCCACAGAAAGTCCTCCATACATATATCCCTAAAAAAACATGAAAGACCTTAAAATACAGTATATCTATGTTTGTATTTAATTGGCATTTAGGTTAACTGGCACATCTAAAGAATCCTATAGAAGATGTTTTACTGAAGCATTTACTTTATTTTTTTAACTTGATCAGCTTGTTGAAAAACTTCTAATTAGTAATCGATGACTTTCTGCTTCTTCTGGAAAAGAAAACGATGTGACACAACTGGTCAAAAATACTTACCTGCTAATAAAAATGGGAAAAATAAAGGGAATATGTTGTCCACTACATGCAAGGAGGTTTTAGTGTAGTAAATGTTTTCAAGAAAATACCAACCTAAATAAATTCATCCACAGCTTCAGTGAGTGAAGTTGTTAAAAAACATTAAAGCAGTTCAAACTGATGAACAAGGCTGGATGAGGAGCCACATTTACCCTGCCACCAAGCACAGTGAGAAGAATGGTAGGAGTGTAAAAAAGAAAATTTTTAAAGCTCACTCTTACATAACTGTAGCAACGAGTGGCATCTTAGGGTCACCAAGTCCCTGTGCACGCAGGTGCACACTGATCACCTGCACTGTTGTACCGCTCTCGCACCCAATACTGCTCTATATTTACTCTCACTCACTTGAAACTGTGCACATATATTTATATTATATTATATTATATTGTAGATATGTTTATACTGTTTAATTTGTACTGTATTGCACCGACTACGCCAAAACAAATTCCTTGTATGTCCAAAAACGTACTTGGCAATAAAGCTTTTCTGATTCTGATTCTGATGATTGGACAGTATCTACATGCCAACTGATTGAGACTCCTGCCTGGGAAAAGCCTTTATGTCCTACCATCACAAATGTAAACTATTCGTACCACAGAATGGAGTTTGATAAACTCTACTGGGACTATAATGGGAGCTGTTGAGTTTGCTTGAATATTTCAGCAGTCTAGAATGAAACAGAATGATTATGTGGGAAGGAACTTCATGCTCACTAGTAAATAATGGAGGATGTGTGAAGCTATGGGCCTGTTTTTCTTCCAGAGGCCAGGTGAGCATGCATGAAATCATGGACTCTTTGAAATAGAACAGATTTTAAATGGAAATCCTCTGGACTCTACCAGAAAACTGATTTTCGGTCGTCATTGGGTGTCATGATCCTCCTGTGTTAGATGTTTGTGTTTTGAGTTTCTTGTCTGTTTCTCTGCACTTCAATGTTTAGTTGATGTTTTTCTTATTAGATTAGGTTCGTGGTCATTCTTGTCTTTAGCTTTTTATGTTACTTCCCAGGATTTCTCTATGTCCCACTCATTTGTGTTAATTAGCCTCCCCCTTCAATTGTTCTGCATGTTCCTGCCACCAGCTGCTCCACATTCCATCTGATCTGATTAGATATTTTAGTTCATTGGTCATTTCTCCTCCCTGCCTCTGTATGTAGGCTCTCTGGTTTTCATCGCTCACCACTGGATCCTCCTGTTTACTACCTGCTCCAGACACAAAATGAACCATCACTGGCTGTCTCAGTCCCCAGTCCTATATTCTGTAGAAAACCTGTGGGGTGAGCTGAAGAGAAGAGAGCATAGGAGGGGACCCGGGATTATAGAAAAGGTATAGAGTTTGTGCATAGAGGACCGATCAAAGATATAGAAAACTGTTATGATTTGGGGTTGTTTGGTTTTTGGTTTCGGGTTTTTTCCTTATGTTTTTCACAGTTCAAGTTTGAATCATGTTTCTGTTTATTTTCCTGGTCAGGCTTTAGTTTTGTCGTCTTGTTCATGTTTTGTCAAGATTGGTTTTCGGATCTGGTTATACTTTAGCTTCATGTTTTTTCTAGTTTCTGTTCGTTTGTGTTCAAGAATCTCTGTTTTGCTCCAGCCACGTTTTGTTCTGTTAATGCGGATCACCTGCACCTATTAATCTGTCTCCTTGTTTCACCTGGTCACTCTCCATAAATACACACCTGTTCTGTCAATTACCACGGAAACATTTTTCAAACCATGTCATGTCTTTCAAATGATGCTCAAGTCTAGTTCTCAGATCATGTCTTGTTTTTTGATCATGCCATGCCTGTCTCGCCTGCCCGTTTGTTGTTTTGTTCCTGCTTCCTGTTGAGAGTGAGTCTTTGTTATTAAACCTTTTGGACTCACCATCACGCTGCCTGCTCGTCTGCATTCTGGGGTCCTATATCTCGCAAGCCATAACAGAAAACCTGTCAGCGGTATTTAAAATATTATTAGAAGGTGTACTAGTATGTTTTCACACATTATTTAGTGTTAAAAGTAGAATTCTAAATGTGACTGAATATACAGGCATATTCAATCAAATATTACTGAAAGTTGATTTATTTCACTGACTCAGTTCACTAAGTAAAATTCAATATATAGACTATTTACACAGACTGATGTGTTAAAGCCTGTATTTCTGTTAATTATAACAATTTGTCACTTACAGCAAATGAAAACAAGACATTAAAAATTTGAATATTACATCAGACCAATAAAACATTTTTACTGCAGAAATGTGGACTGAATGAAAAGTACGTTTAATACCTGCGTAAGGTAGCTTAGAAAGGTACTTTTAATCTGACAAACAAGCCTAATTGAAATCCATATTCTAATTTATTAAAAATTACTGTATGTGCTCAAATTACAGGTTGGATTTTTCTACATTTTTTTTTGTATAAGATTACGTTACTCCGATCATAGAGAAACTTTTCATAAGGGACTTTATACCTCTTTGGCACGGGTGCCAATAGTTTTGGAAGGCGTTGAATATTCAAACAAGTAAAACAGGTGACAAAATGTGACACATATTAGCCTTTACCGTTCCTATGCTATTTTTAAAGGATTTCCTTTAAATCAAGCATTGTGACGAAAACTTGTCCATTGTCACAACTCCATTGTCACAGATGCCCTACTTAAAAAATATAAGGGCATAAAAGTTGCACCACAGTCCAACAACTCCGCAAAAAAGAAAAAATCTTTTTAGAAATCCCAAATTGTTCTGGTTTGCCATACGTCATCACAGATGCGTGCATTCACCAGTTTTATTGCTGATGTCACTGTTAGCAGCAGTTATGACTCAGCTACATCATACTCAGAGGTGTTTCTGACAGCTTGTAGCTTTTGCAGACATGAATCAGTGTGTGTGAGAAAATGTATTTCAGTGTGATTTTAGAAATGCAATAAGTTGAATGTTTAATATTAAAAGAAATCTGTGATGTCTGGGACAGAGTTTATTTTTGCCTCTTTTTTTTTAACCTTGTTTATGTTTGTACGCAGGTAAATACAACTCCACAGCCCCAAAGGAGTCCAGGTTTGTGACATAGTCTGCTCACTGCCCAACACAGGTATGCCAAATGTGTGTATGCCAAGCTGGATTAAAGCTGCAATTAAAGACTTAGGCAAAGAATATTAAGTTCCAGTAAAGTTCCTCATTTTACTCTGAGTTGGTCTAAAGATCTCTACATGTGACAGAGAAAACCTGAAAGCATCATCAGTGCTTTATGTTTTACACTGCTGCTAAGAACTAATCAGAGTTTACAGAAGCCCAAACTTTGAGTTCACAGAAGTGCAGTTTGGTAAATGCACCTCGTTCTGGAAAGATATTTTAATTCAGTTTTGGTAGCAATACAGCAGAAATTCTTTACTCCAAGAAAAGCTCCGCCTTCCAGCTTAATAAAGGCAAATTGAGTCATTGTCCAGAATTTCTGAATAATAACCGCTTTTATTGATCTGGACTGGATAGTAATACTGAAGTTGGTCTACACCACTCTGTTCACTGTGGTTCATTTATACAATTGCTTGCAAAATTATTGAGCATTTTCTCTTTTTTTCACAGTGTTGTAAACCTCAGTATATTTTATTGGGATTTATATGTAACAGACCAACACAAAGAAGTGCATAATTGTGAAGTGGAAGAAAAAAACAAATAAAGCTAGATATTATTATGTCTCCACCACACAGGGAGTGAAATGTTTGCACATTCTTGTTTGTAAAATTGTTGAAGCTCAGTCAGGTTGGGAGGAGAACATCTGCAAACATCAATTTTCAAATCTCATCACAGATCGTCGGTTGGATTTAAGTCTGGACTTTCACTGGGCCGTTCTAAAACCTGAATATGTTTTTGGTTTATATCCTTGTATGATGCCACCACCTCCATAAGGACTCACGTGTTCACCAAGGTGCACTGTGAGTTTTCCACCATACATTATGTTTTGCATGAAAGCCAAAAATTGCCCCCCGACCAGAACACCTTATTCCACGTTTGCTGTGTTCCCTACACGGATTGTGGTAAACTGCAAATGGATTTGTTATGGATTTCCTTCAACAGCTGCTTTTGTCTTTCAGTTCTTCCATAAAGGCCAGCTTGAACTAATTAGGTAACTTCTGAAAGCAATTGGTTGCACTAGAATTTATTTGGAAGTATCAGAGTAAAGGAGACTGGATACAAATGCACACCAGACTTGGAAACTGCACATCGATTTCCTTCTACTTCACAATTATGTTCTGGTGTGTTGGTCTTCCATAAAATCCCAGCAAATCACACTGACAAAATGTGAACTTTTCCTTGTTTTCATCTGTTGGATTTATTCTCTTCATTCTTTTTAATAGAAACAACACTTTTTTTTTTTTTTTTTTACCCATTTGTGTGTTCTCTTCGGCCATCTAACAACTTTTGCAGTTCTGCTGTTTTCATCTACAGGTCTTTACTGACACATTTCATTTTTGATACTACCAAGATTAACAGTTTTCAGAAAAGCTGCGTTTAGCTTTTCAACTTTATGTAAAATATATCTGAGAAGAACTCTTCTCCTCTGAGCACATTTAGCTGTTATTAACTTGCTACTTTTATTGCATCATTAGACATATTAAACTAGTATATTGTTTTGTAAAGATCTTGTTGAGTTCCTTGTGTTGGGTCATGCACTCATGTAGTATAATTCATTTAAAGCATTTTAATTTGTGTGCACTATAGTTATACACATCTAAGCCCAAAATTATTCACATCGCCAGCTGATAAAGTAATTGTTTTATTTTTTACTAACACGTTTCTTCTGACTAGGGATAAAACTGACATTTTGAAGTAGTCCAGCTCGACTCCTGTCAGTTACAGCCCTGACTTGAATCTGTGCAGAGAGCTAAAGATCAGGGTCATGGCAAGGAGCCCCTACAACCTCAAAGACTTGGAGCTCATCACCAAACATAAATCCTCAGATTATCAGGGGAAACATACATAAAGCTGGTCAGCAATTATAAGAAATAATGATTTTCCTGTTGATTTTATATCTAATCTTTTACATAATATATCTTACAAATAAACTGTAAATAAAAACAGATCAATTATTGCTTGCAAATTTAATATCCCCCTTACACTGTTTCGATATCTTTTGGAAGATGCCTGTCTCACTTCCTGTCAGAAACAAGTTCCTTGGTTGAATGAATATCATTGTAAATCTAAATCTGCCAGGGATGAACATCTTTATCTTAACTGTGCTTTCTTGCTTTAATTTAACAAATAGGATTTCTTTACATGAGCAGCGGTTTTAAGGTCACATTTGACTTCTTCATCGAAATAAATTATGATAAGCTGAAAAGTGCAAACAAAACAAATGTTTCAATTTATTCTATGTTTAAAGTCAGTTTTGCACAAATCAAGCCTTAAATATCTGATGCTTCTTATTCTTTTATTGTTTCAAATATAAAAACATTTAGTCATTTATAGCTTACAAGAAATCTCTTATATTTTTGATATTATATAGGCTCCAGTGTTTTTTTTTAAATATTTTTACATTACCAAGTGAAATATAATTAATTTTAACCTTAGATTTGGCAGGTTTTACAGTGAAATGGACACCTTATGGTGTATATAAGGGGGTATATTTGCAGAGGTGTTAATATATGCACAGTAAAAAAAAAAAGAAATTTCAACATTTGCTTTTTTGTTAAATGGTTATTACTTGTATTTTTTAAATAATATTGCATCATAAAGTTTTATTAAATGGGAATTTTATTGTGTACTTATTTACAATTACAAATATGTCAATTGATACTTCTGTTTTCTATTTTGCAGCTAATTTTGATGAGCCAAATTAACTTTTTATTTAGATGGACTCAGTTCACTATGAAAACAGTGGAATAAATCATGGACCGCCTTCTATTTTGTTTTTTGTTTTTTATTTATTTATTAAATTAGTGAATTGACATCACAAACTGGTTTATGAACTGTTTAATTGCACACGCATCCTTGCATATGTCAGAAACCAACAAGTTTGCACGTAAATTCTCACTCAAGCTCTGACGCATTTGTACTGACACTCATGCTCACACTTTTGTCTCCTCACACACACACGCACACACACACGCACACACACACGTTCATTGAACAGTTAATAATAAACACAATCTGACACATTCTTCAACATTTTTGCCTGTTTTATTTTTCTGTTTTTTAAGATTAACTCAAATGACCAGACTGAACATCATGATTTTGCAAAGCCATAAAATGTATCAATAATTTAAAATGAAACATTTTCTTACTCATGAGTGTGTTCAGTACAATGTTTTCATCCCTTTTTAACCCTTTAACACTACAACATTTCTTATTACTGTTAATGAAGAAGAAACCTTAAATAAACCAGTTTCGAATTTCCTCCTTTTAGTTTATTGCACTAAGGTTAAAATACTGTAACTAAAGGAAAGCATTTTCCACAGAAAGTGAAAATACAACCGGATGGCAAGTTTAAGAAACACCTTAGAACCACTTTCTCATTTAATGGTTTTCTTTATGTTTATGACTGATTACATTGTATGTAAATTGTCACTGAAGGCATCAAAACTGTGAATGAACACCTATGGAAATATGTAGCACACAAAAAATATACATATTCATATTAATTAGAAAACAGTTTTTTAATAGCTAAAGAAATCGTTTACATGGATACAGGGTTACAGCCCTTACATCATGACTGGATGATCATTTTTACCTAAAAGGCTCTTTACTATGATAAGAAAAAAGTATTAACTCATGATCAGTTCTCAACAGCACTTCTGAAGAATATAAACATCACAGCTGTGATTTCCTGCAGTTATGATCCTGGGGGAAAAATAGCAGACATTTTTTACCTTTACATTATGCTTGCACTGATTGGTCACAGATGTGGCCAGTGAACCTCACAAACCAAATTTGTACTTTCTGCCAGCTATAACTGAGCTGAGTGGATCCTACATGTATACAGGATATCTGGATTTGCAACCTTCAAATATTGCCATTAACTTTTAGGGAGTAAAGAAATCATAACAAATCCAATGGTGCTTAGTGAATGTTTGTGCGTGTTTATGGGTTGTAAGTTTTCTGTTTTTTTATTGGACAGACAGATCCTAGCACCTGTGGGAAAGTTACCCTCTCAGAGCTGTTAA
Source organism: Girardinichthys multiradiatus (assembly GCF_021462225.1). NCBI lineage: Eukaryota > Metazoa > Chordata > Actinopteri > Cyprinodontiformes > Goodeidae > Girardinichthys > Girardinichthys multiradiatus. Next base: position 949,743 of record NC_061795.1, on the reverse strand, counting down.
ATGCTGCAGCATTATGCCTGGGTTTAGACGGCGTATATACTGTGTGAAATCTAATTTGTTAAACTGCTATTGTAGAAAAATAGGTGAGGTCCAATGCAGCATTTTCTTATGTTAAAACTGCGCAGTCCTAAATTCTCTTCTGTTTTCTGACCGATAAATTTACTGATACTTATATTCTAATATTTCCAATACTAATATTTCCAACACATAGAGATTCTGGACATATCATAAACGTTTTTTTCTCACCACCTCATATGAAATAGTTCATCTTAGGTTTAGTGAGGTTAATATTGTCTGTTTTTACCCATTTAAACAGTTTTTTTCATTGCGTAGTGCTTTTATATGTTTTTTTTAAATCCCTTCCACCAACAGTCTTGTTGTGCCTTACAATTACAATAAAGTTCTTCAGAATTTCAAAGTTTATTTATAATCTCAGTGGAGGGGCACACTTTGAAGCTGGCTTTAAACAAAGCACTAATAAAACCCTTCGATGTTCAACAACTCTAAACTTTTCGTCCTCTTTAATTGTTTTAGTTTTTCAGTTGATGTTTGTTGCTTGTAAGCACCTGCTTAATATTCAGAAAGCCTATGAAAAGTAAACATACTGTAATATCGAATCCTATAGCTGGCAAAATTAGAGCCAAAGAGAAGGTTTGGAGACTTCTGTCCATTTAAAACAGAAGGTTTTCTTTTTTGTTTAATGCATTAGGCCTTTAACTATAATATATACTGTACTAAGATTTATAGCTTTGAATGTTAAAAGTAAATCTGTTTTATAGCTTACCAGAGACAGTTGTTCTTTCATGATGTTTGTAAATGTGGAGAGATAAGTATGGCAATTCATATTTCTAAAATGTTTCCATTTGGGAGAGATTCTGTTTTCATGGCAAATTAGTTTTAGGTATTTTTCGCAGAGAATTAAAATGACTTAATAGCTAATCCCTAAAACTAACTCACTGCAAAAATCGAAATAGCTTTGTATACTTTGTTAATGTCCTACTTTGAAGTTTTAAAGTCTCTGAACTGCAGTGGTTTGAAACAGGGAAACAGAGTTCAGAGAGAACAAGGTTCACATGTACATGTTTTTGAGCTTTTTATTATGCTTTTCCTGTTTTTGATATAGATTGGAAATGGTAGGTCATTGAGAAAAACATAAAAGGCCATTAGAAAGTTTGCTACTCAGCACAGATTATGTTGAGTGCTGCTACAAAGTGCAGCTTTCAGGAACAACTCTAGTAATTACCAGTTATTTTAGAAAATTAAATTTGTTGTCTCTGGTTGGGCTCATGTTGATGAGGGTCTTTTTTATTTAAATTTAAGAGTCTTGGAAATTTTTCAAAAATTGAAAGAAATCCTCTGATTGTAGTGAGAAAGAAAGAAAGAATATTATATGAAAATATGCATGTTTAATATGTATAATGTATATGTTTACTGTATAATTCCTTCATCTCAAAAAGTAACACCTGAAAGACTAACATCAACACCTTAAGCAGCTTTTAAAATAAAATGACAGTCAGCCATTTTGATGTGACCCTTCTATGGGTAGCCATGTCAGTGCTGCTGCCGACAAATAACAACAGGAAGAAAAATGTTCATTTGTAGTGAATGTACAGTTGCTTGCTGTTTGTATTTTACAGATTTCATTGTTCTTATTTTCATGAATAACTGGTTCTGAAAGCATTTTAAAAGCTACAGTCTGACAGAAAATGGCTGACTGTACAGCTGAAGGCTCAGAGCTCCACTCTTGGATCTCTGTTAGAACGGAAATGTTGAGACAAAGAGACCTAAAAGAAAACTGTTATTTCAGACAAAACATATATGAAAAATTCTGCTTTTCTTTATAGAACTTGCCACAGCTTTGCATCTGAAAAAGAAAATTCTTGATGTTGCCATAAAATAAATAAATGAACTCAGTTTATGTAACATTATTGCATCTAACAAATGTAATAAATTCAGGATAATAAAAAACTCCTGCAAAAGCAAAGATGGCTTACATGTAAATGTAATCTTAAAACACAGGGAATACTCCTCATCCAGACACACACACACACACACACACACACACACACTCTCTCTCTCTCACACACACACTGACAGGTTAATTTATTTCTTTTAAAACAATTAACAGTGCTTTGTACAATAGATATTATAATATCAGAGCTAAATAGAATATGTAAAATTAGACATTTATAAATATAAAAATTTGACTAAATGTAGCGTGTGGGGAATTTCTTTTATTGTATGAGTATCAGAACCTGTTAAACAGAACAAAGAAACAAAACCAAGAGCTACAATAAAAACATGTAAATCTAGAATTATATGAAAACATAATATAGAGAAAACATAAAAGCATCATTGAGTGCAGATTATTCTAAAAGATTAACTTCAAACAAACACACACAGGCAATATTAATGGTACCCAGTGATTTCAGTTTAATTCTTCTGTTGTTGTTTTTTGTAAAAAGGATGCGATCAGTGTCTGTTTGTGAATTATATATTCTTAAAATACTGGATTATGGTTGTGTTTTTGTGTGTTTTCTCAATATTTGAAATGTTTGCATCCTTTAGTGTATGAACCTTTGCTTCTTTCTCGTGTGTGTTCTTTCAACATATTTTTTTTGCTTTAGTGTGTGTGTGTGTGTTTCATGATAATCTCTGCAGGTCAGAGGAACTCCACAGCTATTGTTACACTAAAAACGAGCTCCTGTCTTTGTTAACGCTACTGACAGAGAACATTTTACAGTTTAATAAAGTCCCTCCATGCACGTTTAACGTCTAATTCCTCATCTTTAGAAGTTTTCCTAAGATCTAGTGGAGATCGTTCAATTTCTATCATAGTTGTGGAATAGTGTGTGGACATGTACTTAAAAAAAAATAAAACAAAGCAAAATAGTGCATCATGTGCCATTGTTTTCCTGTACCTATCATTGTTTGTGTGTGTATCATTTTTAAGACACAAGTCATGACTTATAGAGGAAGAAAGCTGACAGCATTTCCATCAAGAAAGCAGAAGAAGGACATAAAGAGAAGGATCAAAGGTTTTTGGTTCCGGCACAGAAGGCAGAGGAGACTTGGATTTTTTCTAAAAAACTTTGTTTCCATCAGCAGCTGAACCTGAGACAGTCCACTTTGGGATGAATCTATCCTCTCTGCTCACAGAACCAGTGGGAGATGCCTAATCTCAGTACAGAAAGGTAAACACCTGTATCCTCTGAGTGTAAATGAGCTACATTTCTGTTTACATATGTTTACATGTATAATATGAACGAAGAAGATATCAAAACACACAAAATGTTTTCTTATTCTATCTCAATATTTGTTGGTACCAATTTAAAATCACTTTTTAGTCCTTGTCAGGATCTCTCAGTTTATAAAAAACAGCTGATTTAGTAAATTCAGTTTAGATAGTTCAGTGTGGCCCTGATATTATGTGATGTGGTGGATTTCATAAATCTATAAAACTGCTGGAGGAAGATTTTTTTTAATTCTAGCTGCATTTTAGGTGTGAATTTAAGTCCATCTGAGTTGCTTTCAAACTAGATCATCAGGGGACCTTTAGGAAATATTTGGGGAGACTCTACTGTCTCTATACCCCAAATGTTCATGTTGGTGTTTCTTCCCTCAACTGCAACAACATCTGTGGGGTAAATCCTTACCATGATGTTGTAATTGCTCTCCCACAAAGGAGGATCAGTGATACATCTTACATTCGTGGATCAATCTCTTTGTTCCTCACACACACAACTCCTAAATCATTAGAAAGATTTTAAAATTGTGAATTATGAAAATAGTTTTGTCATCCTGCCAAAAAATGTTTTATGAAAGTTGTACAGTTCAGCGTCTGTTAAATAAATGTCGAGATGGAAAAAAGGGCAAAACGGATGGAGTTTCTACAAATGGGAAACTGTCTTTTTTTCACTAATCCTCTGGCCAAAGGCTGCATTGTAATTTAATTTAATAAATCGGAGACATTTTAAGGCGTTACCTCAAAGTTTTTCCAGTGATTCCCAGCAGTATACAACCATAACTTTCACATAGAATCAGTACAGCTGATAAAATGCTTTGGAATCATGAGTAAAATAAAGCCTGAATCCCAGTTACACACTTTCACTCTTTCATTAAACGTTCATTGGTAGACTTATTAGATGTCGAAGGTTTTTTCGCGTTCCCTTCTCAGACACCTGATAAATCTAGTTAATTCAATGTCTTTTATTGGAATTTTGTATTGTAGTCCAACATAATGTAGAGCATAACTGTGAAGTGGAAGGAAAATAAAATTAAAAGTTTTTACAAATAAAAATCAGAAAATATTGACATTTTAATCTGATATCGCTAAATAAAATCCAAAGAGACCAATTGTTTTCACCTGTGTGTGATTTGATCTCAGTTTAAATACAGCTGTTCTGTTAAGACCTCAAAGGTTTGTTAGAGCAATGGTTTAGATCAATGCATTTTCATGTAAAATGGCCTAGTCAAAGTCCACAAATAAACTTTTTGGGCTACATCCCAATTGCTATCTGTGTGAGAAAACGTACAGAGCACATCTACCTGAGCAGACCTTCCCCACTGTGGAATAGGTGGTGGCAGCATCAAACTGTGGGGATTCCTTTCTGGGGCAGGGACACAGAGGCTGGTCAGACTTGATGGGAAGATGGATGGAGCTAAATACAGGACAATTCTAATGTGAAGGTTCACCTTCCAGCAGGACACTTATTGTTATTCTAAACATACAGCCAGAGCATTTAGTATAGTGGTTTAGTCCAAGTCCAGGCCTAAATCCAACTGACGGTTTGTGGCAAGACTTGTAAATTGCTGTTCACAGATGCTTTCTATCTAATCTGATAGAGTTTGAACTGTTTTGCAAGGAAGAATGGGCAAAAAATGTAATTCTCTTATTGGACAAAGCTGGTGGAGTATTGACTCATGGAGGCCTGAATACAATGTATGCCTTTTCCTTCCACTTTACAATTACACACTACTTTTTGTTGGTCTGTTCACATAAAATCCTAATAAAACTATCTTGATGTTTGGGGTTGTAATTTGACAAACTGTCAGAGAGTTAAAGATGCTGGTGGTACTTTTGCGAGACACTTGCATGCATGTGTGACATTTTGTCAGAAGTGTGCCTCTGCTGATGGGGACATTACATGTTGACCAAATGATGTAAGGGATTGCTGTAGAGCGAGGAGCGGATGCTACAGGCTCTCACTGACATGTAGGCTTCTGTGCACAACTGCATATGAAATAAAGGATGTCAAACTACATAGATGAGAGGGTCACAGAAATGTTAAATGAACACAAATCTGCACTATAAACTATTTTAAACTTCTACAAAAAATATGTAGTTATCTCAGAGTATAGAAGATTTTGCAGTTCTGCATGACACATGGTTCTGCATGTGCATTCGGATTTAGCTTTGTGTGTGTGTGTGTGTGGTGTGTGTGTGTGTGCGGTAAATATTTTTGCTGCTTTCAGTATGTTAAAAATGAATGTCTGGACACAGGTTAGATGTTGAGCGTAAGTGACTTTCTCTGTGTGATATGTGTGAGCCTCTAGGTAAGAAATTAGTTGCATGAACTAAAAGAAGCAGAGAGTTCGACAAATGTTTCTTGTTTTTAAAGTCGGTTGTGTGTGAAACTCTCAGCTCTCAAAATTTTATATCATTCTGCAGAAATGTTGAACCATACAGGATGATAAATCTTAGGAATTAGTGTGTAACAATGTCTGCATGTTTAAAGACATGCGGGGCAAAAATGAAACGTGATAGGAGGTACACTTACACACACACACACACACGCTGACAAAATACTTTTCCAGTTTTTTCTTAAGTTTGTAGAATCCAATTATTGCCCAGTTAAGTGTAAAAATAAATGGAAAATATTTTAAGGATTTAAACACTCTCTACAAAACTCCCAAAACACTCACATCTAAAGACTCTCATACACACTTTTAATATCTGAATGTGTGTGAGTGTTCTTAACAAAATCAGGAGCTTAAAAAAAAAAAAAAATTAACTAACTCTGCAATTCATTTATATAATATTATAATATAATATAACAGTTTTCCCATTGCAGAATGATGGATTTCAGCTGTGCCTGAAAACCATGTGGAGGTAAATTTAACTTGCAAAACCCAGATGCGCATGAATTGTAAATGTAATAATTCTTTACCTGTTCCACATTCATATGAGAAAGAAAACAGTTTTTATGCTAAAAATATTTCAGCTGTGGGTTCAAAGCAACAATTTAAGACAACAACACCCCCTCAAATTATTCCTTGTGAAACTTTGTTTTCAGATTCAGCTATTTTCAACAAATGAGGTGATTTATTCTTTTCTTTTTCCTTATGTGACAAAACCTTTGCAGTTTGCTGAATAGGGTTTAATTCTCCAGGTATAACATAGGTTGTAAAAAGTAAAACACCACAGGTAGAGTCATGCTGTGTGAGGATGTGTGTGTGTGTGTGTGTGTGTGTGTGTGTGTGTGTGTGTATAGAGATGTATTTTGTGTCATAACAAAGACACTCATGAGTGAAAGTTCTGTATCTGCGGTACACAAATAAAGTTTAACAAATTAATGTTACTGATCATTTAAATTTGAACATACACTGTACTTTGGTTATGGCTTCTTTTAAACATGTTAATAACTACAAGCTAAAAAAAATACCCTGAAGTGCTTTTATATGTTAAATATATTTCCTGCTGAAATCAGAACTCGGAAAATCATTCAAGTACACATTAGATAAAGGGTGTGAGGCAATGAGAGATGCTGATTTTTGACTGGAAATACAGTTTGGCTCATTTTGGTTGTGTGTGTCCTCAGATGCAACAGTTTGCGATTGCTGTCGCAGGCTGATGAAACAGGACTTTAGGTAGGTAAGTTGTGGAAACACCAGTAGCAACAATAAACTATGACAGAATAAAAGGGTGGACTGAACCTGAGCAGGGTTTAAGGGACCTCTGTGGCTTAAAATCTGATTTGTTGTGAAGGGGGAAACATTTTGGTGTGGGAAAAAAAAGGTTGGTGTCGTCCTGTTCTCTCAGACATTGTGATAATACACACAACACAGAAGCAGGTTACCTGCTCAAAATTGTTTTATAATGAGATTCTTACCAGCTATTTTGTTTGAAGTTTTTGTTAGGTATTAGTGTTCAGTGAGATAGGTGAGGATGATGCAAACCTACCTTGGCATCTTATGAAACTATTGTTTTGTTTCTCCACATTTGTCTTAGTTCACCTCTGGTTTTCTGAATGTTGTTGGTTTTTAAGAAACCTGGTAATTAAAGACTTTAAGCAGCAGTTGAGCCTCAGGGAAGCTTCCCTGATGTCTGAGAGAAAATGGCTGACTGTAGTCCTGAAGGCAGACCAGCCCTCCTGGAGCATTGTTAGCATAGGAAGCTTATGCTGCAGAGGTTGATGTCAAACTTTGAAAACTCAAGCACGTTACACTTTTATGTGTAAAGTGACTCATGTTTTATTTCATTGCTTAGTTGAATCTTATGATGAAGTGACAGCACATTTAGAATTGGGTTGATAAGAGTAAGAAAGATAAGTTGGTTTTAAAACAGGCAATGATTTGTCAGTCAGTCATTTTCTACCACTTATTCCATAGTGGGTCGCAGGGGAGCTGGTGCTTATATCTCCAGCAGTCTATGGGTGAGATGCAGGGTAGACCCTGGACAGGTCGCCAGTCCATCGCAGGGCAACACACAAACAACCATGCACACACTCATTCATACACCTAAGGTCAATTTAGAGAGACCAATTAACCTAACAGGCATGTCTTTGGACTGTGGGAGGAAGCCAGAGTACCTGATGAGAACCCACGCATGCACGGGGAGAACATGCAAACTCCATGCAGAAAGACCCCTGGACGGGAATTAAACCCAGGACCTTCTTGCTGCAAGGCAACAGTGCTACCAACTGTGCCACCATGCAGCCCGCAATGATTTGTGCTTAATTTAATTTTAGTGTTTAGCTTTTTTCCTAATCAAACATTTATGCGTTTCATTATGTGTGTTCAAAAATCTCACATATTTCTTGATTCTTATGTGTGTGTATTTGTTATTTTTGGTTATTAGTGTATCAGGAAGTGGAAAATAAGAAGTATGATGAAACAAAAAGTAGAAGATCAAGACAAGGAGAAATGGGTACAGGGTGGAGGTAGCAGGATGAGTGAGATAAGAGCAAACGCCTTACTTCTACGAGCACCACCTGAAACCAGGAAAGTCAATTTTGAGCAAGAACCATATGCCCCCCTGATGTCACATCTCAGGAAGGAAAGGTAAATGGGCGTGACTCATGGGCTGAATGTAAAAAGCAACAAGCATGTCAAAAAACAATATCCACATTTGTTTCCAATGCAAAATTTATAAACATGAATCTTAATTTAGAAATATTGTATATGTAAAAGTCTTTAAAGTTAAAATAATTAATAATTAATTAAAATAATTAATTTACGCAGGAAGGCGAGGGAGAATGATTAACACACAGGAGCAGGAAAGAGATTATAAAAACCCTAGGAAGCTCTAACAGAAAATCTAAAAGTGCAAAGAACACAAGAATGAACTAAGAAATAAGTATATAAAGGAATGAACTAATATGGCAAAACATGGAAATGAAGAAAACAGAGACATGGAAGAAATCCAAAAAAATCAAACATCTAAGGTTTAAAACAGAAACTGGTTTAATGGTCACATTGTCAGTTTTTTGTGCATGCTCAGTTACCAACGTAGGCGCAGTTAGGAAAATCTGCTTTTCCTTTCAGAATTCCTGCACAAAGTTTATTTTAAAAAGTCTTTTTGGTACGTATCTTTTGCAAAGCAGAGCATGGTCCACACAAATCATTCTGAGACATGTTTCTATTAAGGTAATTTAGTGTCAGTGGTAGATATGAGTTGGGCACAAGTGCAGAAACCTGTCAGGAAGATGCAGGTCAAAACAATTTATTTAAGAGTCTGTAGAATGCAGCTTTTATTTTGGTAATCCTTTGTTTTACATCACAGTTGTCAAACTCCAGTCCTCGAGGGCCAGTGTCCTGCAACCTTTAGATGTACCTCTGTTTCAACACACCTAAATCTAATAATTAGGTCATAAGTAGGATTCTGGAGAACTTGACTGCATACTGAGGAGGTAATTTGGCCATAGATTCAGGTGTGTTGGACCAGTGACACATCTAAAAGTTTGAGGACACTGGCCGTTGAGGACTGGAGTTTGACATCCCTGTTTTACATGTTCCTTCTGGTTATGTAAATATTTCTTTAACAATATAATTACATCAAAATATAGCATGGTCAAACTGTTATCTTTGACAAGACATTTGTGGCAGTCAAAAAAAAAAAAAAAAGCATAATGGATGAATGATTTGATTGTAAATTTTACAGAGCATGCCCACCTCCAAAATAACTGCCTGGATCTATAAATATTCTAATTGCTTTCCTGTTTAGGACAGATGAGTTTACAGGCTTGTGTATGATGTTTATACAAGGTCAGGAGGCTTCGCATTAGTTGGTTTTCAGCTTCTTAATAGTGCTGCTTTAGTATGAATTTACAGACATGAAGAATCATTACATGTGAAAGTGTAAGAAGAGTGCCCAGAGTGAGCCACTGTGAGTGTGTGTGTGTGTGTGTGTGTGTTAGTTAATTGCTGTACGTCTGGAGATCAGCACAGTTTTTCTCCTCAGTGTGTGCTTGTGTTGCAAAAAGCCACCGTGTTTAACCTGACAACTCTTTGTGTTTCTTCCAGAAAGAAGCACAGGGAGAAATGGCCTGCATCTAATCATGCTGCGCAGCTGCACACTCAGCTCTGACTCCTCAGGCTGGACTAAACACACACAGAGCAGGTGTGTATCCAGTGGTTTTGATTGTCAGGTCAGATAAAAATAATTAACTGAAATGTATGGCTGGTTGGATAAATTTCAAACACCCTATAGTGAAAGAAAAAAACACACACTTTTCAAATTAACCTATCTGAAAAATCACATTTTATTGGATTGGTGATTTAATTTGTAGACATGAACCTATGAGTAATTAATATTTGAATTTTTTATACATAACAAATATGGGTAAATGTCTCACCCTGTGTACGTTTGAGTTGGATCATATAAAGATTTATATATTTAGGCTGTTAGATCCTTAGAATTAAAAGCACACCCATTTTAATCAATCTGTAGCTCTCAGAAATTACTAGATGCATACATATCTGTCTTCGTAGATAATTTCTGAAAAATGTTAAAGGTTAAAGAAACAGTTATAGACGTTTCTTTTTACTATTCCTTTGCAAAATACTGATTTCGGCTCGGCGGTGTGTGTCCACAGGTGAAATAGCTGGGACATCGCTGTTCTCTGTCGGATAAAAAGTGACGGAAGGTACATAAATCAGAACATGTGATGCTTGAGTTCATGTAAGTTTACTGTGGTTTTCCTGAGAGGAAGCGCTCAGCTTGCTTCGTTTATCAGCCTGTTAGTGAGCCGAGTAAAGCCAGCTTTTCAGGGTTCAGAAAGGAAAGTTGAGGCTCCTCAGTGTTCCCCATAAAACCAGCCGTGTGCTTTGTGTAAATGTTGCATTTCTTGTCGTGGGAAGCTCATTTTTAATCTGAACCTATCGAGGTGTGGCACAAATTTAAGGTAAACATGTGAAGACGTTGTATTTCCGGGGAGGGGGCTCTTGTGCGTAAAGGACGCAGCGGGAGCGTCCCAGCTGCGTGTCTGATTCTCGGACAGTTTAGGAAACTCCTGCGCAGGTCAGAAAAAAAGTAAACTTTTCATGCACCTTTGATGGAGCTCTGCTCGTGTAAATCCTAAAGGACCAGAACTATAAACGTGCAACGAGGTAGTGTTTCCGCCCATTTGTTGTCTGCCCATTTGGCCATGACAAGTTCAACTTTGAGTATCTGTCGGTTATTGTGTTTCTGAATGTGCAATTATAGTAAAACGTGCAAAACAAAAAGCGCACGGAAAAGCCTGTCTGCTCTGACTGAACGTTAATAGTTGGGTGGGGGATTCGGGGCTTTATTGCTTCACTGTCCTTCCTCCTGCTGCCCTGAAACGCGCGTTTCAGCACCACGGAGCAGGACAGCAACACACAAAGGGGAAAGTCAATTAGAAGGAAAATATGAAATCTTAACATCTGTTTAAATCATGGCAAATCCTGTGATGCTTAAATGCTCCCAACAATACTGTCTAATGTAATTGTAGCAATTTTTAAAGAAACAAAAGTTGCTGGGACAGCTTTTTCAGCGTTTAAAAATGTACACGTGGTTATGTCGGAAAATGTTACATTTAAATCTAAACTATATAAAGCTCAGTTAATAACATATGAGATGCTAAAGTGAATGTGAGGAGACCCGAGTCCCGCGGTGCGCTGGCTGGGCGTTGTCAGCCTGGATAGGAGGAATAGGTGTGTGTGTGGGGGGTATGAGAGAGAGAGAGTTGGGTCAGCACGGATTCTGTGGAAGTGGGAGAACGTGGGTGTGTGGTAAAGAGAAGGGGCCAGAAACTTAACAAAAGCTTTCAATTTAAGGGAGATGCTGGGGGTGGGGGTGACTGTGTGTGTGTTTTCTTGCTGCAATTGATACCACAGGAGGAGTGCACTTTACGTGCCTTCAAGGTTGCCATTTTGTTTATTAGTATTATAAAATCCTTTTAAAATTAAAAGTAGGCTGAATAATGGATCCTCTAAAATGCAAAGGTGCAGCATCTAACATCTGTCTCTGCGTGTTTGGGGTCTTGCAGCTGTCACACTTGTTTATTACATCAACATAATCTGACCCTAAAAATCGAATACAGTGATAAAATTAATGTAATCACCCTGTAATCTAAGTAAATGCATTTAGTGGTGAAAAAGAACCCATGTTAAAAAATTATTATTTTTAGTGAAACAGTGAAATTGTTTTTAAACCTGCTGTTAGAATAACCATCAGGTCTTTGTACAATTCCTCTAGATCATCCAGAACCCTGATAATCTCTTCTCTTCAGCTCCCCTAACCTCTATTGTTTCCCACCAAGCCCGCCTAGGGTCTTTGTAGTTGATAATGTCAATGCTATTCTCATCTAACCAAAGCACGTAGTTCCGGTTAAAGTATCAGCAGGTTTTAGCAAACTCCACGTTTTTATTTGTGATGGTAGGACACAAAGGGCTGTCCATCGGTTAGCACGTAGATGCTGTCTACTGGTTACTATAGAGACTTGGTGGCTGCATGGTGCCACTCTTTGCTGTGGTTCCCTAACAATAACAATTAGATTTGTATGTTGTTTCTACCTCCCTTACCATCTTGCTCACTATTTGTGCTGGCTAGATTATTAAGGGTGCTGGTCCAGTTTGTCACAGTTACAATTGTTTTATTGTCTTTCCCATTTTGAGGAGCTGTCAAGAGAAATAGTGCTGTCACATTTACACCCCAGGAAATCAGGAAGTCATGGATTGTTAGTTAGAAGTTCCTAGGAAACATTTGAAAGAAATGCTGTAGTTATATTTACATTAAAGGAATAGGGGAGCAATGTTGTGCCACTAGTGATGTTGTTAAAAAGAATTCTTAACATATTAAATTTGTTCAAATTAAAGGCAGATTTTCCAACAAAAAATTAACAAAAGGTTAATTTAGTTTAAGTCATTTTACACATCTTTATGCGGGTGCTAATGAACTTGTATGCTTCTGTGTATAGATTTGTAAAGGGCATTGCGAACAACTAACAGTATTAATATTGTTTTGTTTGTTTTTTACAGCTGTTTGGCAGCCAGATTGTGACACTGATCTGAAGGTGGACTCCCTTTAAGTCTTATAGGTGTGTGTGTGTGTGTGTGTGTGTGAGACTATTAAAGAATAAATTTAAAGATGATGATGGGGTGGATTTAAATAGTTTATGTAATTTCCCTCTCTTGCCAAACACGTTATTTTCGTTGGTTTGCTGCTTCATAATCATGACTGTATATTTGTGCATATGCTATGTTACATGTTAAATTGTTGATATAATGTTTAAAAATGCAGTTTCTTTTTTAATCAGAATCAGAATCAGAAAAGCTTTATTGCCAAGTACGTTTTTGGACATACAAGGAATTTGTTTTGGCGTAGTCGGTGCAATACAATACAAATTAAACAGTATAAACATATCTACAATATAATATAAATATATGTGCACAGTTTTAAGTGAGTGAGAGTAAATATAGAGCAGTATTGGGTGCAAGTAAACCTGTACGTTTTTATTCTTATTATTATGAAACAGTGCCTTGAATACTCTGTGCCATCAATTATTTATATTAAAGATGACATTTATTCAAATATGTATTTTTATTGCAATGACATAGAGACAGTTTGTTCATATTGCATTTAACTAAATGTGTTATGAAACTGTTACACAACTTGCAGCTCCTTCCTCTGGGATCCCCCAGCCTTGTGTCGTATTTTGCGAACACCAGCATGAAGAATTTTAGGATGCAGATCCATTTTCATACTCTCACCCCTCTGCAGAGTACACTGCAGGCTTTGCTTGGAGCCCCAGAGCCTTGGTATGCCTGTAGTTTGTGTTTGATTTGCCCGTGTGGGTCGATGGATGGGGAGAAAGACGGGGAGCATGGCGGCTTACAAGCGGATCGGGTGAACTGTGGAGGGTAATGCAAAAAAAAAATGAACAGTTTCACAGTTCTGGACATTTTTCTGTAGAAAAATAAAGTGGTGACAGCTGTTTGTTGTAAAACATTAACTGTCTATGAGCACGTGTGCGTGGAAATTTTAAAAACACTGTGAAATAAAAGCGATGGAAATTTACAAGCATGCCTGAATGTTTATGTAACACACACACACACACACACACATGCATCACATCTCAATGTTTTGGATTGGGGAATTTACTACTGGCGGGTAATCTCGCGAGAGCTTTGGTGGATAGGGTACGATATTGTGCTGGGGATTGTAGTTTTTATCTGCTGTGCATCTCATACAATAACTTGGAGGAGCAGCAGGACTGGGATCTAAATACTGCTACATCATTCTGAATCTAGATTCCAGGATGCTTACATGCACCTGTTTTCACATTTTTTTGGTATTTATCACCAAAGCGATGCAGGCAGAATACCAAAAATAGTGAAGTGAGTCATGCTTAGCTGACCTCACAGACTGGCTTCACTTCATCCAATGGAGGGCCTTTAAACGCGCTACATCGGGCGGGACGATGCGCACATTTCTCACCAATGAGGGCACCATTTCATTCATAAAGTGGTATTGGCAGTTTTTTTGAAAGCGTGGGTTCGGAAGGTTTCATAATTCTCACTGAAACCATCTAACCTGTTCCGTCGGCAGCCAATCACAAACTCCGGATGGGAGCTGCCGTAATGTTTCTCCAATCATTGTGCGCTCTGGGTCTGACTCAGTCCCGCCCCTGCTTCACACAGAAAACCTAATGAATGGGGGAAGCCGCGGAGGTGATTGACGTGGGAACTGGCCAATGAGGTGAGGCGGATTGGTAGAAGGACGCCTGCTGCAGCCGGTCAGGAGTAGAGGTGGGAGTGGCACTTCAAATCTGGCTAGACAAGTGTTGGGGGGAGGGTGTGGGAGTGTGTGTGATGCTACAACCTCCTTATAAAGGGACTCTCTCACGTTGTGGTTTGGAAATTAGAGCACATAGCCTAAAAGTGAGGTCTCCAGTATCACACACACACTCTCTCAACCACACACACGCAGAGTCGCCGAGAAGCTGCTGCCATGAACCGGGAGAGCGTGAATGAGATGATCAGCAGGGCCGAGACGCCTCTCTTCTGGGTCGGTGCGTTCACCGTGGCTTGTCTGACGCTGTGGCTGCTCTACAGGCTGCTCACAGGCTTTAGGATATGGATCCTGGGGAACGGGCAGCTTCTCACCCCGAGGCTGGGAAGATGGGCAGGTGAGTCGGCTCTCAGCAATTATTTCCCTCACGCCACCTGCAGTTACATGGCGGTCACAAGCCCCAAAGTGGGGGGTACTGTGGGGCTCAAACTTCACTTTGTATTCAGTAAAACTGCATCCTGAAGGGTTTTTGTTTGTGTTATTTACTTCAAGGATAGGTTTGTGTTGCGTAACAGGCGCAGGTAAGCAGTTAATTGACTGACTAGATATGGGTCTTTATTGGCTCGATTTTTCGTTTTTCAATTTCTCCAGTCATTTGAATCCCAATCACAGTTTTTAACCCACGATAGAAGCCGTGTGAGGAGAAAGTGGGCAATGGAGGGGAGGAGGGGTGCCCCACATTGGTGAGCCAGGAGCCGAAATTGCGCAGGCTATGCGCACTTTTCAGAGAGCTTTTATAATGTGGGGTAAGCTCTCAGCCTAGACGAATACCACTCATAAAAAGTGTAACCTAATATAAAAACGTGACTCACATTTAGATAATTTCCGCCGCTTTTGATTGACACGTGTCACATTTAAGTTGTCAGTACATCATTTTGACACGTGCTTCCCTTCACTTGTTATATTCATGATCTCTTCTTTTTGGTCACATTATCTTTTCCGCTTCAATCTCAATAATTAAGATTTGAACGACGCCTTGATAGACGTTTGATCCAGTAGGATTCCTTTGTTTTTTGTTACATTGAAGACCAGCAGCGTCACCCTTCCTTGGGTTTGACCCACTTCTCCAGTCTTTTCCTCTCTGGCGAAGACTGCTGCGCAGTTTTTCCTTCGCTCTCCTTCGCGTCGGGATAGGTCGGCATTGTGCTGCTTTTATCCAAAGAAAATCAGGGGTCATCCTGAATGGTTACTGTTTATTCTGAACGCCACAAACCGTGACGCAGTTCAGTCCCGAATCCCCTTTTTATTTCGGTATAATCTTTAATTGGTTCTGTAAGAGAGGGGGTAAATGCGTGACGCAAAGGTAGGGTGCCTTTAGGAATAATTCATGCCCCTCCACGCCCACCCCACCCGGCTCTGACGGAGTATGCGGAGGAATGTCGCTGCACAGATGAATCATGCTAGTTCATCGTCATCCGCTGGTCTTATAGATTCT
Source organism: Girardinichthys multiradiatus (assembly GCF_021462225.1). NCBI lineage: Eukaryota > Metazoa > Chordata > Actinopteri > Cyprinodontiformes > Goodeidae > Girardinichthys > Girardinichthys multiradiatus. Next base: position 933,772 of record NC_061795.1, on the reverse strand, counting down.
GATCAACCCGTTCTCTCCACCCCTAAAATGAAAGCCAGATCGATATTTGTACGGAGCAATAACTTCTTTCAAGAGGTTTCGCTCCTGCATTTTGCATAACAAGAAGTGACTCATTATGCGTGTTAATTGTGATGCTCCTGCAGAGGCCTTTTGTTAATAAGGCATGACTCAGGGTGCAGGCCTCTAGTCTTATCGGAGGTTGCCCTTCATCCTAACTTTTCTACATAAACGTAACATGTGCGCCTGCATGCCACTCCCTGAAACCAGTGGTTTCCCCGGTTCCAACGGCTGATGATGGCACTGGATGAGCGGTTGTGGGGGATGTGAGCTCTGCTGTTCTCACCAGCGGGTTGGACCTGATCTGTCGGTGTAGCCAGTTTAGGCGGTGGTGGTAATTTTTTGTATTTCTTCTTGATGAGCACATTCAGCAAGTGGGGTGACTGCTTCACTCTGCAGCTTTTAGTTTCAGTCTGATTCATATGTATTGCTCTGGGTTCTGCTTCTCATGTCTTGTAAATTTCCCTTTTTAAAACTTACTGAAACAAAACTGCTGAGCTTCAGATCACCTCTAAATAATCATAATTTGGGACCCACTTCAAGTAAAGAGATTCAGCCACCTCAACACAAATGACTTTCCTTTTTATTGTCTATGCAAGCTCTATTTTTTATGAATATTTACTATTTCTGTATTTAATCCACTCTGTAGAATTTGGGAGGTGGAGCCAAGTTAAAATGTGGGTTAACAAGTAACCATGGGAGTGAGGGGGGCAATTACTCACTGGTCTGGTTGGAAAAGGAAATTCATTGCTAGCTCACAGAAGCAGCACTGCTTATATTATGCTCTTGAATTTATTTTGAAGCACGCAGCAGAAGAAAAAATGTCATGCTGAGTTTGAACAAAAAATTGGTTATGGAAGTGTCTTGCAGCCAGGGCTGACCCAAGATTATATGAGGCCCTAAGCAGAGTTTTGTTTGGAGGCGAGGCATCTTCCAGTTTAGCCCACTAGCCACCACAGCTTGACCTATGTTTTATATTTTCCAATAATATTTTTACTAGTTTTTTTTTTTTTTCTGCCTTTAACAGACTCTGTGCGGGAGGAGGAGCGAAGTTTAATGTTGCCTTATAACAGCTGTGGGGAAATTATTCGCTTATGTTTTTCCAGCTGAAATATAAAGCACCAGTAGATTTTGAAGTTGCTTTAGGATATGACTTTTAAAATTGTTTAAATTTTGTAGTATGAGTGCCCTAAGAAAAATGTAGATTTGATCAATCTTCTCTGTGAATTCAAGTTCTCTCCCTGTAATTCCTTGTTTTGACAACACAGAAGTAAATGGTGTCTTCATACCTGCAGCCACACAAGTATTCTACCTTTACAACAATAAAATCAAGCATTTCCCTCTAAATAAGCAGCGATCAATAGCTAATAGTTTCTTTAAAAAAAAAAAGTTATAATTTTGCTTCTAGAAAAATCATGCTGACTTGGCTTGGTAACTGGCATTTCCTCGTTAGACAGGTTTGCCTGTTTTTCCATAACTAAGAAGTTTACTTCGCAGCAATAAAAAGAAACCAAAACATAATCTAATGTTTTAAGAAACGGAGCAGGTATACACCACCGTCCCTACAACATGTTGGGACATGTTGGATGAAGCTCGGCAGCTCTCACAGGCAGATCAGGGAATCCACTGGAGTTCTTTTCAGGTTGCTGGGACTCCTAAGCCAGAATGGAGGCATTCCAGCATGAATCAAAACAATTTGTCCAGGCGCTCTGCTGCACTGCCTCCGCATCCCCTCTTCGATTCGTAAGCCAAAAGTACCCTTTTGCTGAAGCCTAATCAAAGGCTTGATTCTTATATATATATTATTTTTTTTCTTTAAGATGGAAATGTTTTATTTCTGCTCTCTTTGTTGTTGTTTTCTTAGTATTTTCTTTCTGCAGTGTTCAAGTCAGATATTCATTCTGCAAGAAGAAAATATTACAATGCAGCATCCAAAGCTATTAAAGCATCTTTTTTTTTAGACAGTTATGCAGCTTTCTAGTCAAATATGCAGTTCTCCTTGGGTTTTCCTCACCCCATTCCCTCCTTCAGTCTTAGACTCCAGCTTGGCCATATTATGTAAGCAAGCGCCAGTGTCTGCTCTGTTGCGTGCTTGTAAAACTCTATTATAGAGAACTAAATTTAGACAGAGAACGGAGGGGGGATCTGATTGGGTGTGCATCTGTTTCCACCCCTACTTCCCTTTGACATTAGTTTATTCAGAAAATGGCTCGATTATGTAAAGAGGATGCAGCCATTCACCAGCAAAACACATGAGTGACATGGGCAGGGGTCAGTTCTCTGTTTAGAGAAACACACACGTTCATCAACACACCCTCTAAGCAAATGAACATGTTACTATAGGCAAACATTTTGGGGATTTATTTTTTTATGAATTGGGCTTTAAATGAAATGTGCACATGTGAATGAAATCGGTCCTCGTGCGTGTCTCTCTGGCTGTAGGGTCTCCTGTTATCCTTGTGACTGTGCTTCCCTTTAGTGCTCTGTGTATGTGTGGATGGATGCTAAGAGCACTGCTCTTCTCATGAACAGACACTCGCGTGTCGGAGGAGCGGGTGCTGTAAAGAAAACACGAAGAAGGGGGGGAAATGCTTCTCCATCATTTAAAGCCCTTCTTAGACCGTTTTGCACATATTCTTGGCAAAGTGATGTCTGTGCCGTCCTTCATTTTTTGCAATTATCTTTGTTTGCCTGTCAACCTCTCAAAGTAGGTAAAAAAAATGGCTTTTTAGCAAGTATAGGCAAGTTTTATTTCTTTTAGGGCTGGCGTTTCCCAGGGATTTGTTCACAAGCCAGAATGTTAGCATTTTTTAGGTAGAAATTTGCTGCAACTTTAAAAGAATTTTGACTCTTTCATTTCAGGTTTTATATATGGTTACACTGACATTTCTGAATGTCATGAACAAATCATGAGGATGAGACCAATTCCTTACTTGAGTCTATTTAACTTTAATTACCTTTTTTTTTTTTTTTTGGCATCATTTGATGTAGCCTCTTCGGTTTGTTGCTTGGAGCACAAATTTAACCTAGAATTTGAAGGAACACGCATCAAGGAGCTTTGGATAGAAAAGGGAATTTTAGAACATTTTGTTCCTGTTGATCAGTCTTTTCAGAATTTGTCAAATTTGTTGACTTTGCCCTAAAAAGTAGCAGAAATTCTGCAGCACTGAAATTAAAACAAGTTCTCATTAGAGCTGTTTTACAACCATTTCATGAAAATGTGGTAGGTTTAGATTTTAAGATATTGTCATCTGCCAATTGACGCCAGTCCTTCCAGGATGTTCTCGGAGGAATGATTTCTATGAAGTTATGCTTACATTACATCACCTAAGCAGCGTGCAAATATTTGATCCCTAAATAAACTTATGGGGTATGTTGGGTTCAAAAAAGTGCATCTTTTAATTTGATAGGGGAATTTAATGGTTTTATTTGTAGCTCGATTTAAATATTTTCTTTTGGCTGCAGGTTGAAGAGACTAAAAAAATATATAGGATGGCGTTTAATTCCTTTGTTTCACACAATATAAGCGAATCTAGTTGTGCCAAAGTCTCAGTCTCTCATAAAGCAGTGAAAATGAACTTTAAGACAACGAAAACGACTAGAGGAAAAAATAGTGACACTGCTTTTAGAAAAAAATTTTTTATTTATTGCTCTCATCCCCATAATAGATTCATGACCTATCTTGAGCAGCTCTGAAGTACTTGTTCTGTTTTCCCCTCTGTTGCCCCTCACCCTCCCTCACCAATCTCAGTCTCCTTTTGGCTTGATCGAGATTTATTTTTGTCAGTGTTTACATCACCCATGTGACTTCCCCCGCAGGTGTATGTGTGTGTTTTGAATGAATGTGAAAAGTGGGAGGATGAGTTTCTCTTTTTGGGATGGGTACGACAGTGAAGCTGCAGTCATTGTGTTCCTCACCGTTACATAATCGAAGAATCATGATTTGGATTGTGATTCTCCGTTTAGCTTTACTAACGTAAGTGGTTTCCTCTTATCCATGCTTGCAGTGCTAATGCAGGCGTAGGAGCATTACGTGGAGGGTTAAGGATCCAGCATCCTCCTTGGCATTGTGACCATGATGGTAGGGGATCTTATTGGTATTCAGGTGTTGTGGCAGGCAGCTCCCAGATGAGCCAGTGCAGGTGCTGCTATTTTTACTCCCCTAGCTGCTTTTTTTAGACCCTCAGAATAGTGAGCAAGCTGCAGGCAGGGGCTGCTCCACTGCTGAGGGAGGGAGGGAGACAGAAAAGGATGGGGGATCTCAATACCTCTGAATGTATTGTGCAACACCAGGCACAGTTGAGCTGCAGTGCAAACGCGCCCCCGTCAGGTCACCCAGAGCCCAGCAACGATGGACCAGTTTCTCAGACGTGTTGGTATGGGTAGCAGAACATGGACAGAGCGACCCAGGTTCCAGTCCCTTTCCTCACACACATACAGCATTCTGTGCCCCATCAACATACATTCAGTATGTTTGCATCAGTGTTGCTGTCACTCACAAGCTCGATTCCGTATGCCTTTATTGAACGTTGGTGCTTTGTCACTGATGCCATGCGTTGGTCACATGAGGGAATGATAAAAACGCAGTGGGATGAAGAAAAGGCATTTTGTAAGAAAATTGGGGGTTGCACAAATAAAAATAATAGATGTATATTAAGTTTTAAAATGGCTTTTCTTGTGGCTGTAATGATTATTGAGCTTAATGTGCATCATGCCTTTTTTTTTTTCTGGAAAAATCCCCTACATGTGACCTTGATTGTAATTCTCTTATACTGCTAAGGTGGTTGTTTGACTCTAATAGGGGTTAAAGGTAAAACAAGACATTCCAGATTATTTCAAAAGATGGGCAGATACACATTTGAGTTCCTTTTTAAATAATTTTTTTTTTTTTGGTGGATATTTTAAATGCACCATGGCTATCTGTAGATAAATGCCCATGTCTGTCTTGTTCTTTATACCTTTTTTTTTTTTAATGAATTTTTCTGTCCATGCTGAAAATTACGAGCACTACATCATATTTAATGTGCATAAAAGGGTTCATAGTGAAGGTTCTTCGTTGGAGGTGTACACTTGGAAAATTACCAACTGAATTCCTAATCTTAGGAATGCAGTCTGCTAGGAATATCCATCTTAAACTAACAGATCAGCCTGGACGGGTTTGTAGTCGGAGAGCATTCCTGCATTACTTTATCTGCATGTTAGGCTTGTGTGTATGTGCTGAGGTTCAAACAGTTACAGGGGTTGGACAATGAACTGAAACACCAGTCATTTTAGTGTGGGAGGTTTCATGTCTAAATTGGACCAGCCTGGTAGCCAGTCTTCATTGATTGCACATTGCACCAGTAAGAGCAGAATGTGAAGGTTCAATTAGCAGGGTAAGAGCACAGTTTTGCTCAAAATATTGAAATGCACACAACATTATGGGTGACATACCAGAGTTCAAAAGAGGATAAATTGTTGGTGCACGTCTTGCTGGCGCATCTGTGACCAAGACAACAAGTCTTTGTGATGTATCAAGAGCCACGGTATCCAGGGTAATGTCAGCATACCACCAAGAAGGACAAACCACATCCAACAGGATTAACTGTGGACTCAAGAGGAAGCTGTCTGAAAGGGATGTTCGGGTGCTAACCCGGATTGTATCCAAAAAAGATAAAACCACGGCTGCCCAAATCACGGCAGAATTAAATGTGCACCTCAACTCTCCTGTTTCCACCAGAACTGTCCGTCAGGAGCTCCACAGGGTCAATATACACGACCGGGCTGCTAAAGCCAAACCTTTGGTCACTCATGCCAATGCCAAACGTCGGTTTCAATGGTGCAAGGAGCGCAAATCTTGGGCTGTGGACAATGTGAAACATGTATTGTTCTCTGATGAGTCCACCTTTACTGTTTTCCCCACATCCGGGAGAGTTACGGTGTGGAGAAGCCCCAAAGAAGCGTACCACCCAGACTGTTGCATGCCCAGAGTGAAGCATGGGGATGGATCAGTGATGGTTTGGGCTGCCATATCATGGCATTCCCTTGGCCCAATACTTGTGCTAGATGGGCGCGTCACTGCCAAGGACTACCGAACCATTCTTGAGGACCATGTGCATCCAATGGTTCAAACATTGTATCCTGAAGGCGGTGCCGTGTATCAGGATGACAATGCACCAATACACACAGCAAGACTGGTGAAAGATTGGTTTGATGAACATGAAAGTGAAGTTGAACATCTCCCATGGCCTGCACAGTCACCAGATCTAAATATTATTGAGCCACTTTGGGGTGTTTTGGAGGAGCGAGTCAGGAAACGTTTTCCTCCACCAGTATCACGTAGTGACCTGGCCACTATCCTGCAAGAAGAATGGCTTAAAATCCCTCTGACCACTGTGCAGGACTTGTATATGTCATTCCCAGGACGAACTGATGCTGTATTGGCCGCAAAAGGAGGCCCTACACCATACTAATAAATTATTGTGGTCTAAAACCAGGTGTTTCAGTTTCATTGTCCAACCCTTGTATGTTGTACGTGCATTTTGTTGTGTTCTTGTTCCATTACAAATGAGCAACATTTTCTTCACCCGATAGCCAGAAATTCCAGCAAAGGATACCTGTCCTAGCTCCCTTTTGGGGAAGTGGTTTTGTCCAATGAGGGAGGAATGTGCTCAATGTGTTGAGACTTCTTTTTTTTTTTTTTTTTTTTTTTCTTTTGGGTGAATTTCTTTTTGGGTCCTTGAAGTTTCATAATGTTACAACTTCTTCTTCCAGTTGCACTTTTCCCCTCCAACAGTTCACATCCCTTTACATTTTTCCAGTGTTGTAAATTGCTGCAGCTCATGAAACAAACCCTGTTTCCCATCCTGTCGACAGGGGTACCACCCTCTCCCTCCCCAGCCATTTTTCTTTGGAGCAGCTGTGTCCTCCTCCCTGCCTCCTTCCCCTGCAGCTGCAGCCTCAACCAGATTTGGTACAACCCGTGCCCATTGAGGCTTTTCTGCCATGGAGCGTTTCATTCTTAACATGAGGAGGGTGGAGGTTTAAAAATGACCAGAGATTCTTGCTCTCCCTTTCCCATTTTACAATGGTGCAAGTGCCTCTAGCTCCTCTCCTTGTCATTCACTCACTTTTCCCTCTCTTCCCGTCTGCTCTGATCTCCATTCTGTATATCTCCTCCGTTCTTTTGTTCTCTTGCTTCGCTCCAGTTCTATTTTTAGCCACCCCTAGGATCCCTCCCTACCCCACTTCACCCTCCTTTCTCCCTCTCCATGTTCGTCATCACTCCCTCCTCTCTGCATCCCTCTGTAATCTTCCTTTTTACCCAGCCCTCTGCAAGCGAATGTTGTGTGTGTTGTATGTATGTATGTCTATATATATATATGACCACCAATGTACTCCTCTTCATATAGTTGTCTTCCTTCTTTTTTATCTATCATCTCCTTAATCAATTTAAAAGGGGTTGATGGGCAGTACAACTTTGAAAATGGCCTATTCTGCTAGATGAAGTGAGGAGCACTCTGAACACAAGAAATTCAGTTTCCTGCTTCATCATCTCAGCCTTTGTGCTATCTTATATGAGAATCGTCTGCTTTTACCAAACCTTTCTGCACCACACTTGCCTTCCAGTACTTCTTGTACGCCACTCGATGTCTGAACTAGGGAGAATCTTCAGCCATGCACACCACAATTACATAAAAATAAGCAAGGTATCTGGCATTAATGTAAGAGGTTCTCATTTGTTTTTATATCCACACTGATTTCCTGCGGTGTATGTGTTGTAAAACTGTGCTGCACATGATTCTTTTTATTTGGTTGAAGGAAATATCTGTCCTTGTATAGCCTGTAATGTTCCTTCCCCAGTAGCAGACGAGTTTTGTTGCAGGGCGTGTTCAACTGATCTTGCGATGACTGTCTTTTTGGCATTTTTGGGCGTTGACTTATGCAAGTGGTCAAACCTGATGCGACTGCGTCATAACTTTCTGAACAAAGATTTGATTTCAGTTCCTAAGCCAGAAGAAATTCTGAGTTTTTTTTTGTTTTTCTTTTCCATTAAAGCATGACTGAGTCATTTTAACTGTTAGATTATATTTTCTCACTTTGACAAGAATTATTTCAGTCCCAGCTTTGAGACGTTCACTTACTCATGCATTTAAAGTCTTCTTGACTAAAGCCCTGCTGTGTGCTTGCCAACTTTAACTTACCTTGACCTCCTATTTATAGTTTTCCTCTGTTTCTCCCCAGTTGTGACAGGAGCCACAGATGGCATCGGGAAATCCTACGCGGAGGAGGTAAAGCTCTCTGCTCGTTTTTCCTTACTTGGAAAGTCTGTGACTTATGCACATACACTGTTCACTTATAGGTAACAAACAGTAGGGGAGAATTTGTACAGACCCATTTACATGCGTGCACACTTTAATACAAACTTGTGTACCCAGCACATGATCATAATGGAAAAAACCCACATCAAACAGTTGCTTGTAGAGATGCACCAATCCAACCTTTTCTCACAATAAACGTTTGTGTTTAGGTCTGACCTGCCAGTATAGAATTTTATTATTTCTCCAGTTCTAAGCTCTTTAATATGATGTATTTAAAAAAGGAAAACAATATGCTGCAAGTTCTTAAATCCAGCAGAAAACAAAGGAATTACACAATTATCCCCACTGATCCCCTAACCTTTACCTGATTTTAATTTTTTTTTATTAAACCCAAAAGTGCATCAAAGTGCATGCTGTTGGTTGATATGCCTGTAAACCAACAAGTGTGAGACTTTCTTGTTTTGATACAGTTAATAATTAGGAAAGTCTTACTGATCAGAGAGAATCAAGGGAAAATTGTAATTTTGTTGTTGTTTTTTTTGATCTCAGGTTTTTTAATTAGTGTCACCTTAGCAACTTTAGTAACTTTAGCAGCCTGCAACTCAAACAAGTCAAACTGTTTATTTGCAGTGCCCATTCAGTAGGAGATCATCATTTCCCTCTTTAACTTTTCACCTGTTCACCTATTTTAAAGCTGATCCACTTGTTTCCATTGGAAACGGCATACATGTACATAACATTAACCATGTTCTTCATCAAAAATTTACTGTCACATTAAGAACGTTGTATGTGTCACGTCTGGCTGTATAAGTTGCATTTAAAGAATATGATTTAAGTTTTTTTTTTAATGCTTTAGTTGGCTCGTCGAGGGTTTGCCATGATGTTGATCAGTCGCTCCCAAGAGAAGTTGAATGACGTTGCCAGGTCACTTGGTAAGTGAAACCTACTGTTTTGCTAACATCATGGGTTCGGTTTGTGCTTGAGAGCTTGCCATATGTGCGTGGGGAGAAGAGTGAGGCCTTAAACGTCTGCATGGCCTCCCAGTTCCTTCTTTTTACCAGAATATATTTCAAATCTAAAATTAAGAGAGTAAGACGTAGAAATGCACGACTCAGAATGTTGCTGCTGATTTCCAATCATTTTTTCTAAGATCCTTCTCTGACTATTTTAGCCAATTCTGGGTTCTCTAAGATCGATTGCACAGGAAGAGATGAGATTTTCTAGTGGTAAGTGGTGATAAATTAGGACTATAGACGTCATGCTGAGACAGTGGCTATAAAATAAGGTTTCAAAACTATTTTAAAAGGAAGATAATATTTTGAACCATCTTTAGCATCGTCTGTTAGCAATTAGCATAGTTGGCATTACTAAAACTCATTGTGTGTATTTTGTTCAAAATGTCTAGCCTTATCTTTAAATCTGAGACATTGAACAGGCTGCCAACATTTCAAATACAGCGTGTTGCATAGGTGACTGAGGTTAAAAGCTGAAACGGATAAATTAGAGCAACTTAATGCAGCCATCATGTTATCTGCTAGTATTCATGCTCTCTTGTAGCCTGACATGTCGGAACGTATATTTGATAGCTTCTTTCTCCTCTGTGCTTCCTCTGATTCCATTTTAAACGGCTAACTCGTACTAAAAACAGTTACCTTTTGAGTCTTCAGTCACAGCAAGAGTATTGTCACCAAGTGACAATTGTTATGGTGGGTTCACTGATTTAAATGAGATTGTTCTCTTTAATTTCTGACTGGCTGGTCACCAGTCAAGGGTAGTTTCTGTACATCTCTAGAAAGAAGCCAACCTTTAATAGAATGGATTATTTTTCATGGAATAAAGTATAAACTGTAGATGGTAAACATTTGCCATATTTAAAATTGATTGCACAACTTTTTTGTGCAACTAGACTGGCGAGGAAAGGGTTGCATTCAGCATAGAGAACCTGCTGTTTTACTTCTTCTTTGTTCAGAGAGAAGAAGGGACTATCAAATCCTTCCAAGAGAAACTGCACTAACTTGTTCTTTTGAGCAGACCTGTTCACATTTCTGGTTCCTGTAGTACATGAGCTTGCCTATGAAAGGGGAACGACTTCTGTTTACCTCCGTCTGGTCTGTCTTCAGATGTTAAGACATGGCCGAATGACAAGCGTGTGCCCTGTCCCTCTGTTAATAGTGCCCTCTCCACAACTCGCCATTTTTTCCATCTGTTTCTGACATTTCCCACAGTGCAATTTCCCCTGTCGTGGCTCAAATCGAGGGAGGGGGCTGATGGGTTGTCACGAGCAAGGAGCGGCGTGCCAAACTCTGGCACCCTCCTTCACGATTAGTCAGACAAACCTGGCCTGCCTGACATGTAACCTGGCAACCCTCCCTGTCCCACCTATGATTTCACCTTTGTGCATTTCCGTTATGTTCCATGAAGGCTTATTTGAATCTTGATTTCTTCTAATGGCTTCCCCAAAGTACAACCTCACAAAGTCACTATGTGAGTTTTTGTTTTTGTCCCTCTCTTTGTCTTCTTGAACAACGCTAAGCTCTCACAACTTCTACAATCTGAGCCAGCAATTTTCCTCTCAACACTCCCTCTGCTAAATAAGTCTTTGGACAATGGATTCTAATTGTAGCAGGCATGTCAAACATGAGCTAGAGGGGTCAAAGAGGACCAGCACTCTGGTTTGTTGGTGCACAGCACCCTCTTCAGTTCTTGTCTGACACTGACTGGGAACGGATTTGAAAGAGGATTGTTCTGTTGGGTCTAATTTAGGAAACTTGGTCATAATGGTGCAGAATCTTAAACATGCACTGTTTTCTTTTTACCTTTTTTATTTTTGCATCTTAAGAACATGAGTTTTCGATTCAATTCAAAAATACTTTGTTAATCCCAAAGTTGTATACATTCTTTTAATTTTCTTATTATTGTTTTTATGTAATTGTGACTCAGAAATAAATGAACTCTTGTTTTCTTCTCACAGAGGAGCAGTTTAAAGTGGAGACCAGAACAATTGCTGTTGACTTTGGCAAACTGGATATTTACTCTAAAATTGAAGAAGGACTGGCAAATCTGGAGATTGGTGTTCTTGGTAAGAGCTGATTGTTTTTTCTCCTTTTTCCACATCACATTATATTTTGGTTAGACGGTATTATTACATATTTGTTGTCCTGCTCAAAGTAGTGAGAGGATCAAACATAAAGACAGATGCAACCTTTAAGGTATGGAATTTGATTTTTATCATTTTACACTTTAGGGTTTTACAAAGGACCACATTGGTGTCAAACTCCAATCCAGCAACTTTTAGATGTGTCCCTGGTCCAAAACACCTGGATCAAATGGCTGAATTTCCTCCTCAGTGTTCAGTCAAGTTATTTTATTTGAGTGTTTGAAGCAGAGACGCATCTAAAAGTTGTAGGACATTGGCCCTTGAGAGCTGGAGTTTGACATCTGTAAATGCACAAGTTAACTGGCCAATCTGCTCTAATCGCTGAGGTCCGGGCCAGAAGAATTTGTACTTTTTAATAAATAGAAGAAATGACCACATCAAAATGAATAACTCCTGCTAATTTTGGTCTATTACTGCATCATCAGTGTTTTTGAGCCACGTTTTCTGTTTTTAATACACATTTGATGAAGATTGGTTTCCAGAAAATCCCCATTTTTTAAAATCTCATAATTCCTTCATTTCCTTGTGGGCTGCAATGCTGCTTCCTCTATGAAAGATCAAGCACATACTTTATCCAATGTGTTATAGTCCTTGGAATGATTTACAACTCAGAATTGCAAAAATGTCAGACCTCCAAGCTGACGTTATTAAAAAGCTGTGAAAAACTACCAAATTGAATCTGAAAAGTATGGAATTCTGTAATTAAGACCTTTTATGAACCCCATATAAACGGCAAGGACAAACATCTCCTATAATGCAAAGAAAAATGAGACAATAAACTGACAATCCTTTACTACGTCATTTTTTTTTTCTTTATGAAGACACAAGGGATTTAATGTGAACCTGAAATGAAATGTTATTGTATGCTGTTATAGACTTTGAAAGTTTTAATGTTCATACTGTAGGTTACATTGTGAATGTTGTTGAATAGAGGTTATAATTATCTAACGGCCAATACAGGAAACTGGTGAAGTTCTCTCATTTAAATACTTGAAACAGCGAACACCTTGACTTTGGATCAATTTGTCTTTGTGTAAGTACCATGATTTCTTTAGGTACGTGTCATGTTAATACTCCCTCAATCGGGTACTATGACCATTTGGCCAAAAAGAAATAAAAGCTCACTTATACTTTTTACATGTTTTCGGAGAAGGCTACCTGTTCAAATTCCTAAACTCTAGCTTTAGAAACCTTTGAATAAACATTATTTTTTGTCAGTTTAAACATGTAATATACACGGAGCAGTTGTATGATCCAAGCACTTGTGTTGTCTGTAGATGTTCTGATTCCAGAGTTCATGCTGTACTCTTCAGCTGAACATTTAAGGAACTCTTTGTTCTTTTTATGATACCAGTTGTGCTCTACTGGTTGCAAGGTGTGGCTGTGTCTGCCGTTTTTGCTGCCACCTTGTGGTGGAAAGGATTATTTATTTAATTTTATTTTTTTACTCTGAAGCTCCAGGATGTTTTTATGAAATCAGTAAAGTAATTTTTCCTCTTTTCTTTGTTTTTTTTTTTTGTTTTTTTCCTTCAACAGTTAACAATGTTGGTGTCTCTTACCCCTACCCTGAATACTACCTCCACATTCCTGATCTGGAAAATGTGAGTAAATCCACATTTGCACATGGAAGTCTCGGGTTACTTTCACCTTGAAGCCAAGTTTATTCTTTTGTTTAGCAAATGGCTCTAAATACTGTTTTTATTTTATTTATTTTTTCCCATCCTAACTTGAATTGACTTTTTCTGTTTCAGTTTATCACGAATTTGATCAACGTCAACATGACCTCAGTCTGCCAGGTAAGGATTCTGTTCAGTACCTTTTGTAATTATTGTGAATTGTACATCAATGCCATGACCCAAGTCTACATCCAGAGCCACGCTGTGGCTTTTGCCTTCTATACTTTCATTGTTTTCTCCTTTTCTCATCCTGCTCTTCCCACTGTGGTACCTGCAGTCTCAGTTGTTCCCAAAGCAACGATGGACTACACCAACGCTGTCTGTGCTCGCCACCCACGCAACTCTTTCTCTCTGCTGTTTTTTTTCTGCCCATCTCTCTCATCATGCTACTTTTAGTCCTTTTTTTTTTTTTTTTTTTCTTGTGATTCCTTGTATTTATTCAGTTACCATTCTTTGTAGGCTGTTGCTAATACTGACTAAGCTTTATGGTGTTGTCCTTGCTTTCTAGATGACCCGCCTGGTGCTGCCCAAAATGGTTGAGAGGTGAGTTGGGGCTTCCATGTTATGCGACATGACTGCAGTTAAACGGCAGAGTGCTGAATGATAGAGTGGGGCACATGCCTCAGTGAGGATCTCCACAAATTAACATTTTTTTTATGATGTTGTGAGAGGAAAGATGTTTATAAAACGAGACGATTTTCATTAGTGGGGGGGGGGGGGGGGGGGGGGGGGTGAGAAACGAGCCTTTTCCCATCACTGCATCTCTTTCTTTCTCCTCCTTTGTTCGCAATGCTGACAAGCTTTCAATTCACACAAAGTGCTCTTCCGACCCGATTGGATGCTCCGTTTCCATGTGATTCCCGCTGGCCAATAGCAATGAAAGCACATTTGGTGCCGTGTGAGGCTGTAGTGTTTTCACTACATCACTGCAGCAACAGGTTGCCATGGCAACGTGCACGGCCACTGCCACACGGTCTGTGTCCAGGATTAACTTTTTGTGAAATTGGCTGCTGTTGGCCAGACGATTATCAAAATTTATAAAACAAATCTGCCTTTAAATGAAAAAAAATGAAGTATAAAATAACATTGCGTATTTAATATTTGTAAGATTTTATTCTCCAGCTCATCCTCTAAAACTTCTGTTCTCCCTGAATATTTTACATTCTGGGTATTTTTTTCTGCTCTTCATTTTCTTGAATTCACTGATAGAACTTAATTATTTTCTCCCAGATCCAAAGGTGTCATCCTCAACATCTCCTCAGCCAGTGGCATGTATCCTGTCCCTTTGCTTACGGTCTACTCTGCAACCAAGGTATATGTTTAATTCTGTTGTTGGCACCCCTGGTAAAGATGTGTAATAATCATTAAAATCATCTAATGCTGCAGTTTGTAATATCCAGCCTTTTATTTAGAGTACATTGATTTGGAAAAATATCAAATATCAAGATTTTTATTTGTATTTTTTAATATACATATAGTCACAGCTGGCTCAATAAGTTCTACTCATACAATTCCTTTTTAAAAATGAATTCAATTCCATTAAGTTTTTTTCAGTTTACGTTTTTTTGTTGAGTGTCTAGAAACGTCTAATTGGTGATCCTATAGTTTGTTTTTCATAGATTTAAATATATGAGGCACATTTTTCTTTTGGCACTAGGCAGGGTGAGAATCCATATTTATCTTTTCAGCCATCACGGTGGGCAAGACAGGAAGGTTACCAAAGAATCTCCAAAGGTAACCTCAGTAACAAACGTCGGTTCTATGCCGACAGGTTGTTTGGAAGGTTAAAAGGTTAAAAGCCCCTACTCTAGTTGAGTTTAAAACAAATGATGAATGTGTGGGAAAGCACAGCATGCCCTGTTTTGTGTGTTGGAGGATATGTGATTCTGTGGGCTTGTTTGTCTTCCAAAGGTCCTGGAGACATTGTTTTAGTACACAGCTGCATTAACTCTTTAAAACCCTAGGACGGCAAAAACGGCAAAAGAAAATCATGAGGGTTATTACTCCAATTACCCTACACCTTTATATTTGTCTACAGGTGTCCTTGATGATACCCCTATATTAAAATATAAGATGGCAGTAATTGTTTTTCAGTATGAGATGATGATGATATGGTAAAATACATTTATTTTAAGACTTTTTACACAACTTTATAATGGATGCCAACCATTTTCTCTCTGTAGGTTATATGTAAAACTAAATAACTGCTTCTGGAAACTGATATTTTAAGTACCATCAGTCCAAAATCACTCCTGCCATTCTTTCTGTGACCTCTTCAATGCTGATAAAAGATTTGGCCATCATCTATGCCTCTGTTTGCAGGCCTTTGTGGACTTCTTCTCCCGTGGCCTTCATGAGGAGTACAGACGGCAGGGCATTATCATCCAGGTTGGTTTAGACAATGTGTGCTGAAACTAAATCACTACTTTATTTTGCTCCTTACCTTTGTTTTTTTTATGATTTACACCATGCTTAGGGCTTTTTGATGTAACCATTTGACTGAGAGGGAAAAATGATGGTTTAACACTGCAGTATACATAGGTTACCCTGTGGCCAAAGGGTTCATGAGTAGTTCTGTCTAACAAGTTGAAAACCATTTTTCCCCCTTGATTTTTAAGCCCTTCTCACATGACATTCTTTGTTTTTTAGAGTGTGCTCCCCTTCTTTGTGGCAACCAAAATGACCCGCATCAGGAAGCCCACCCTGGATAAGCCAACCCCAGAGCGTTATGTAGCAGCTGAGCTTAATACTGTGGGTCTGCAGAGCCAGACCAATGGCTACTTCCCTCACGCTGTCATGGTAAGGAAAAGGGAACTGGAAACACAAAATACTGACAGCCATTGACACGGGATGCCTGGAGTATACTGAATATAATTACAAGTCAACTGTTCTCAGTTACTGTAGATGTTTAGAGTAAAGGCATGCTTGAAAACGTTTCTAACATTTTGGACCTTTTTTTTTTTTTTTTTTTTTTTTTTTTTTAGGATGGATTAAAAAATATTTTCCCTGGATGGAATTGTGCAAACAATTTAAATGTTTTTTAAAAACACAATTTGGGTGTGCAAGTTCAACTTTCTACAATCAATGCAAAGTTAATTATACATAAAGGCCCTAATATGTAAACTGATATTTGGTTAAAAGAGTTGGAGGCTTTTATTTACCTCGGTTTCCTCACCCAGCTCTGGTGTTTAGCATAGTTCACAAACTTTCTTTGGTGTTAAGTTCAGAGGGCCTGTCCAGAAGCTTAATGTTAGATTGCTCTATCCATTTTAAAGCAAGCTTCGATGTTCGTTTGTCTTGTTGGTACACTTAGTTGTATAGAGGCTTAAAACTTGATTTGAAAGCCATTCTCTCTGATGCTTCCATGCATTCTTATCACTGTGGATAAACTGCTAAATCTTTGTCTCATCAGACCAGAACACTCTGCCAGTAGGCATTCAGGTTCCATATGGACAGCTATAATTTTCAGCTGAGGTTGCTGTTTATTTATTTGGTGCTAATTTCATGGTCACCCCCTCTCAGTTCATGTTGATGTTAAAGCCACTTCACTATGGACAGTGACAATGGTGTTGTGGCAATGTTCAGTTCATGCACCTTGGTGGTTTCTGAACTAATTGAACAAATATTCTTTTGAGTGTGACAGTTTGGGTAAGGTGTTTTGGGATTTGGACACAGGTGGGCGTTCCAACAGCACAATGATTAATTTTCAGATGGCTAAAGTAGCTTAATATTAAGCTTCCAGAATGGAAGCCTTTTTGAAACTTTAACCATGGTTAAATCTGTGCGAGGAAACCAACTAAATTAAATCAACTGCACGAATTTTTGCAATCGTCAAATATCATGTTACAATTGCCAAAATCTCGATGTATATTTATTAAGGTGATGTCATGTTTACATTTGAGCTTTTATGTATATTTCTGACCCTGTATGCATTACAGAAAATTCATGAATTACAGCTTGTGCACACAACTGGTTCCAATGAATCTTTTAAGGAAGAAGAAGAAAGACATTTATGCTTTGTTCATTTACACAGAAGCTTGATAACGGTTGTAGTTTAATGTTAAGTGTCTAGTGTAAACACATGTCTGTTAATTGCAGGGTTGGGTGACCACCAGGCTGGTACCAAGCAGCATTGTTATCTTCCTTGGCGCCAGAATGAACCGCCTTCAGCGCACAGGATACCTGACGAGGAGGAAGCTGCGAGAGCAGAAGAACGGAGCCAATCTGAAAACTGAATAATAAGAAGGCCCATGACAATGCAGGGAGCCACTCCTTTTCGACCGTGATGGTGCTTATGGACGTATGTTGGTGTGATTTGATCTTCTGGAGCTGCCTTAAAATGTAACCTTTTTGTGCCTTATGAGTAAACACGACTTAAAGCAGTGACAGTCTGCCCTGATTCCTATCTGGGCAGATGTAGCCAAAGAATTCAGGAAGCTGCGTGATAAAGTGCTGGTTTTGATGAACAATGCCTTCATGTGTTTTTTGGTTTTTTTTTTTGTCATTGACACTAATGGTGAAAATAATAATGCAAAATGAATGACCAAACCCTGCTGTAGTAAATGGTGATGGGTGTCTTTTTATATATAATTATTTATTGTATATTTGTAATATGCATATGCAAAACACAAAATCCGCAACGCTAGTTTTGAAACTATTTCTCTTTAGTAATGGGAGATATTAAAAAAATGGCAGTTTCTGCTTTTATTATTCCAGTTTATTTGCCTCACTGAGCTCATCTTTTTTTTTTTTGCTGACTTTGTGTTTTGCTGCTTATTTAAAAAATGTCACATTGTGGTGGGTTATGGTTGCATCGATGTTTTGTTTGTTCCAAGCTCAAGTCTATTTAAATTCTTAGTTTCTTTTCTTGTAATATTGCTGGAAATGGATGGATTCAGTGAAGGGATGGTTGTTTGATTTATTGTGACAGGATCTTAACTGTCAAAGTGAATGATTAAGATGTTTTTCTTCTGATCACTTTGTCCTTTTTGTTAATTTTCCTTAATATATTTGAATGGCTCTATTATTGACAGAACACTCTGGTAAATGTAGAGCTAAGATTTCATTGGTTATAATTTTAATGTCAACAATCTTGGGTTGTCGCGTCACAAGCTTTTCATCTACGTTTTTACAATTGTTAGATTAGTTTAGATGCCACCAACTGTTGCATTATTTGATTTTGATAAATGCATGTTTTTGTTTTAATACTTGATGCCTGACACAATGCCCTATATGATGTGGTCTGACCTGGACCTTAAGTGGTTCTGTGAATGTTTTTTGGATTTTTTTCTAGTCTTTTATATGCTTAAAAATAAAGATGTAAAATGGACTGTTTACAATCATTCTGCTCATAGCAACTCATCTTTTCTACGGTTTGTTAATAAAAGCTTTGGCAGAAGAAGCTCTGTGTTGCTTTGTACATATGAGCATGTTTAAATTAAAAATGTTTTCTACTTTTCTTGAAATCTGCAGTGTTTCACATACACAAACCTCAACACCTGAAATGTTCCCATCTATCAGAGGAGGAATTGCCAGAGTGGCTGCTGAATAATCTGTATCTATGATAAGTGGACGTTGTGCTCATCCGAGCCCCAGATTAAATCTAGATTTTATTTAAATCAGAAGTGAGATATTAAGATTCTAACCATACAAATGACCCAAGCTCAAAGCATTGCTATCTGTAGTACCTCATTGGTTAACATTGCTTTAATTCCTTCCTGCAATGGATAATGATCCATTCAGTGTGTCAACGGCCCATCACCCTTGCATGTGGGATTTTTTTTTCCATTCATTTAAAGTGACTTGTAAAAGTCTTAAGTCCTGGTTAAAAATGACACATTTGTGATTTAAAACAAAGTTTTCAAATACTGTGGCATTTATTCTGTGCAATTCAACTGAAGTGTAGTGACCTGGTTACATAAGTGTGCACACCTTTTAAACTAATACTCTCCTGAAGCACCATCTGATTCATTTTCAGTATTTGGTTCTCTTGAGTTCACAATACCATCAAGTACAGGCACATCTAAAAATATAGAATATTGCATAAAAGTGCCATGTTTTTGCTAGTCATCTCAGAAAGTGAAACTCATATAGAATCGTTATACAGAGTGATATATTCCAAGCCTATTTTTCTTGTAATTTTTGATAATTATGGCCTTACAGGTAAAGAAACCTAAAACATAGTGTCTTTTCAAATTAGAATACTGTGAAAAAGCTGGTTGTTCAGAGTTCTGTATCCAAGCATATTGACAGAAAATTGAGTGGAAGGACAAAGTATGACAGTAAAAGGCACACCAGCAACAGGGAGCACAGCAGCCTTGAGAGCATTGTCAAGCAAAAATCATTCAAGAATTTGGGGGAGCTTCACAAGGAATGGACAGACAAATGGTAGACATGTGTTGGGACCACAGCCATGGGGACATGAAAGTCCAGTACGAACTTGTCTGGAACTTTCAAAATAAACCGCATTAACCTACTTCCAGCACAGCAAATGTCTCTTTGCTGGCAAACAGACATAAATTCTTCAAATTGGATCCAAGAGTGTCATACGATCACGCAATCATATGCACTAAGTTAAGTAGGAATGAATTGGTGTTTGTGTATCCCATATATATAAGCAAACTGTGCTCCAGAGAGTTCCCAGCAGAGACTCTGTTTCTACAATGCTGAGTGGAGCACTTTTCCCGGTTTGAAGGAAGGACAACGGGACCGCATCACCATGGTTACAGCAGTAACGTGCAGTTTAGCCGACAAAACGAGCCGCCCCACCCCACAGCTGTGAAGGTCAGCTGCAGCTAACCCTTTGTTCACTGCAGATGCTTCTTCAAACTTTGTTGCCCTGAACAATTTTTCCTCAGTACGGTTCACCTGAGAGGTTAAGTTTGGGCAGAGAGAAGTAATTTAGAATGAACTGATCTAAACATTTTTTCAATTTATGAAGTTTGGTTTTGTTTGTGTGAAACTCAGCCATCTTAGTGCTAGCAGATTATCTGCTCAGGACATGTGCTCAATTTGTGTGTTCTGTGTTTGTGTTTGATTTAAAGTTAAGAAAAACTTTATTTAAAAGGTGATTTTAAACACAGAAGATCGGCCATAACGTGCCATCCACCCTTATGCATTTCAACCCTTTTATTAATGGTATTTTAAAGGTACAAGCTTCTTTTGTTAACTTTAACTGCTAACAGCTAAGAACACGTGGTTTCCTCCTAAAAATCATTTACCCAAAAAGGTTGTTGGTTTTCAATCTAGTAAAATAATAGTCCCTAAACATCATTTTACTAAACTTGATAACTACGCAAACACCATTAAGCCCCATTTCTCCAGAAAGATTTGGATCTTTTTCAAAATATTTCCTTAAATATTATTTTACTAATTTCTTAATAATATTTCTTTAAATATTATTTTAATAAATAAAGGCAGCTAATTAAACACTACTGAGAATTAGTCATCCAGAAGGTTGGTTTTATTCAGCAGATCATTCATTAAAACATTATTTTATTAAAATAATATTTAATCTGATCTTGCATTGTGAATGGTTGTCTAAATGTTTGCTGATTATTGTCTAAGTTGGTTCCAAGACTAACTTAACTTCACTTCCAGATTCTTCAAGATAATCCTTGGTTCTCAAACATAAACATTGCATGGTAATGTTGCATCACTCTTTTGGTCATAATTATCAATCATCTTTAATCAACTTGTTTATATTGTACATAGCACATTAGTCTTCATTATTCTTTAATTCTGCTTGGTAGTTTAGTTGAATTGTTTTAGCAAAGTAAAGAGTTTGTTAATTGAAATATGTTTGACTTTGAGTTGACTTATTTTTGTTAATAAATTCTTGTATTTTAATAAATTGTGTGAATTTATTCCATATATGTGCAGAGTTTATGTTGTTCAATAATGTCAGAGCTCATCTCACACCTTTCTATTTTGTCCTAATACCATCGCCTTACTGGGCTGGTATTCACAGGACAACCCTTAACAGACCCAAATATTATTTTATGAAATATTAAATAATATATTTATAATTACAACACATGGGATACAAATGTTGCATTCCTCCTGTCAAGGCACTCCTAAACCAGAGACAACGTCAGAATCGGCTTACCTGGGCAAAGGAGAAAAGGACCTGGACAGTTGCTCAATGGTCTAAAGTCCTGTTTTCAGATTAAAGTAAATTCTGCATTTCCTTTGGAAATCAATGTCCCAGAGTGTGGAGGAAGATTGAAGAGGCACAGGCTTGACGTTGCTTGAAGTCCAGTGTGAAGTTTCCACAGCCAGTGGTGTTGGTGTTGGTCTACTGTGTTTGCTGAAGTCCAGTCAATGCACTTCATGCTTCCCTCTGCTGACAACCTTTATGGAGATGTTGATTTTATATCCACCTGCACACACTGCCAAAGGCACCAAAAGCTAGGTAGATGACCAAGGTGTTCCTGTTCTTGATTGGCCAGCAAAATCCCCAGACCTGAACCCCATAGAAAAGCTATGGGCTGTTGTCAAGAGGAAGATGAGAGACACCAGACCCAACAAGGCATGACTGTAGGTTTTAAGAGAAAAAGGAATAGCCAATGATCGACTTTGTTGTCGTATCATCAGACCTTCGGCCGCATGTTTTGGACACTCGGGTGAAGAGAGGGGCTGAGCTGTCCACTGATCACCACCTGGTGGTGAGTTGGATCTGCTGGAGGAGGAGAAAGCCGGACAGACTTGGCAGGCACAAGCACATAGTGAGGGTCTGCTGGGAACGTCCGGCAGAGCCCTCGGCCAGGGATGTATTCAACTCCCACCTCCGGGAGAGCTTTGACCAGATTCCGAGGGATGTTGGAGACATAGAGTCCGAGTGGACCATGTTCTCCGCATCTATTGTCGATGCTGCTGCCCGTAGCTGCGGCCGTAAGGTCTGCGGTGCCTGTCGCGGCAGCAATCCCAGAACCCGGTGGTGGACACCGGCAGTAAGGGACGCTGTCAAGCTGAAGAAGGAGTCCTATCGGTTGTGGTTGGCTTGAGGGACTCCTGAGGCGGCTGACGGGTACCGTGGGGCCAAGCGTGCTGCGGCCCGGGCTGTGGCAGAGGCAAAAACTCGGGCCTGGGAAGAGTTCGGTGAGGCCATGGAGAAGGACTACCGGTTGGCCTCGAAGTGATTCTGGCAAACCGTCCGGCGCCTCAGGAGGGGGAAGCAGTGCTTCGCCAGCAATGTTTACAGTGGGGATGGGGAGCTGCTGACCTCGACTGGGGACATTATCGGCCGGTGGAAGGAGTACTTGGAGGATCTCCTCAATCCTGCCCTCACGCATTCCCTGGTGGAAACAGAGGCTGGGGACTCGGGGTTGGACTCTTTCATCACCCAGGCTGAAGTCACCGAGGTGGTTAAAAAGCTCCGCGGTGGCAAGGCTTCGGGGGTGGATGAGATCCGACCTGAGTACCTCAAGTCTCTGGATGTTGTAGGGCTGTCATGGTTGACACGTCTCTTCAACATTGCGTGGCGGTCGGGGACAGTGCCTCTGGACTGGCAGACTGGGGTGGTGGTCCCCCTTCATAAGAAGGGTGACCGGAGGGTGGGTTCCAACTACAGGGGGATCACACTCCTCAGCCTCCCTGGTAAGGCCTACGCCAGGGTATTGGAGAGGAGAGTCCGGCCGATAGTCGAACCTCGGCTTCAGGAGGAGCAGTGTGGTTTTAGTCCCGGCTGTGGAACACTGGACCAGCTCTATACCCTCTACAGGGTACTCAAGGGTTCATGGGAGTTTGCCCAACCGGTTCACATGTGTTTTGTGGACCTGGAGAAGGCATTCGACTGTGTCCCTTGTGATGCCCTGTGGGGGGTGCTCCAGGAGTATGGAATCGGGGGCCCTTTACTAGGGGCCATCCGGTTTCTGTACGAGCGGAGCAGGAGTTTGGTTCGCATTGCCGGCACTAAGTCGGACCTGTTCCCGGTGCATGTTGGACTCCAGCAGGGCTGCCCTTTGTCGCCGGTCCTGTTCATAACTTTTATGGACAGGATTTCTAGGTGCAGCCAAGGGCCGGAGGGGGTCTGGTTTGGGAACCAGTGGATTTCATCTCTTCTTTTCGCAGATGGCGTGGTCCTGCTGGCCCCTTCTAGCCAAGACCTACAGCATGCACTGGGGCGGTTCCCAGCCAAGTGTGAAGCGGCTGGGATGAAGATCAGCTCCTCCAAGTCCGAGGCCATGGTTCTCGACTGAAAAAGGGTGGTTGTCCTCTTCAGGTTGGAGGGGAGATCGACAGACGGATCGGTGCGGCTGCCGCAGTAATGGGGGCGCTGTGCCGGTCCGTTGTGGTGAAGAGAGAGCTGAGCTGAAAAGCGAAGCTCTCGATTTACCAGTCGGTCTACGTTCCTACCCTCACCTATGGCCATGAACTTTGGGTCTTGACCGAAAGAACGAGATCCCAGATACAAGCGGCTGAAATGAGCTTCCTCCGTAGGGTGGCCGGGCACTCCCTTAGAGATAGGGTGAGGAGCTCGGCCATCCAGGAGGAGCTCGGAGTAGAACCGCTGCTTCTCCACATCGAGAGGAGCCAGTTGAGGTGGTTTGGGCATCTATACCGGATGCCTCCTTGACGCCTTCCTCGGGAGGTGTTCCAGGCACGTCCCACCGGGAGGAGGCCCAGGGGACGGCCCAGGACACGCTGGAGGGACTATGTCTCTCGGCTGGCCTGGGAACACCTTGGGCTCCCCCTGGAGGAGCTGGAGGAAGTGTCTGGGGAGAGGGACGTCTGGGCGTCTCTGCTGAGTCTGCTGCCCCCGTGACCCGGTCCCGGATAAAGTGGAAGACGACGAGTACGAGTACGGGAACAGGTCAAACACTATTTCCATCATGGGAGAAGAAGTGGAGGTGGTGGAGGAGTATAAATACCTCGGTGTTCACCTGGACAACAGACTAGAGTGGAGATGCAACTGTGAAGCCATCTACAAGAAGGGACAGAGCAGACTGTACTTCTTGAGGAAGCTTAGGTCATTCGGTGTTTGCAGCAAGATGCTGCAGATCTTCTATAAGTCGTTGTGGAGAGTCTGATCTCTTCTACCATCATCTGCTGGGGAAGCAGCATCAGAGCCAGGGACTTAAACAGCTCAACAAGCTGATAAAAAAGGCTGGCTCTGTTCTGGGGACTCCTCTGGAACCTCTGGAGATCATTGTGGAAAGAAGGATTCTTCATAAAATGAAGAACATTATGGAGAACCCTGAGCATCCTCTTCATGAGACTGTCCTACAACAACAGAGTGTCTTCAGTCAGAGGCTTCTTCAGATCTGCTGTAAGACGGACGCTACAGGAGATCCTTCCTTCCCACAGCCATCAGCATCTACAACGTCTCTTTGAGGAAACCTTCATAATATGAGCTATAACAACATTTAATTTGTCTTTGGGATTAATAAAGTATTTTTGAATTAAAATTTTGAATTGAGTGATGCAAACACTGCACAAGGTGCAGGAATTTCAAACAGGGTGAGTATATTTTAGACAAAAACATTGTTGTATTAAATAAATATTACAATGATCTTTGTATAGCAACATTTAAACAAAAACAATTCATGTGCTTTAAAACAAGGTAAGAACTACATTAAAAATCATTTCTACATCACAAAAACAAAGTCATAAATATACTGATAAAATTGGACATTTAGCGCACAGTCAAGCTAAAAGGTGTTCCTCAGAGCTTAGTTTATAGTATAGTATAGTTTAGTAAAGTACAGAATAAATGAAAGAAGTTTGTGTTTGTTCGTATCGCACAAACGCAAACTTTGGTTTCACATTTTCACTGCATTTTAGTTTCAAAACGGTGTTGGCTAATTGATTTAAATCTAAACTTTAAAAGGTACTTTGATATGTACCCTTACTATAAGTATACATACTTTATATTCTCAGCTTCAACAGTCAGATCGCCATGGGGGTGCGGAGGGTTTAAGGGGTTATGGTTCTTGATCTTGAAGCAAACAGATATAATGTATGTACCTAAAAGTATTTTAAATATTGTTTAAAATATAAAGTTTACATGGGGGCATTTTATTCCTAGGTAAAGTACGCGGATAGACTTGGGTATATCATAGATTTATTACATGATTGATACTGGGTGAACATTGCATAGGAACCTTGATGTAGCTTGATAGTTTGTAATGGGACCTATTATTGGGTAACACCGTAGCAATGGCTGCCTATCGTCAGTATTTCTTGACTTATCTCTGCTGTGGCGTTTTAGCTGCGGTTTAGGTGAGTCTTTGAAGGTTTTTGGTGTTCGTCGCCCGTCATAAGTAAACTTTGATACTATTTACGTAGCTTTAAATAGCTTGGCTATTTTTTTCTAGGCATATAGTTTAGACTGAATCTTGTTACATTTATTCGAACAGGCTGTGAAAGGTAGTCATTTTATTGTGGGCATATCATTTGATCAAGTTTAAAACATTATTATGAATATGCATGATTAGGTTTTTGGTAGCGAGTTATGTGACAGACTTAAAGCTGCTAGCCAGATTTGTCTGTAAAGTCACTTTAAAACTAATTTTAGATCTAGTTTGTCATCTGTAGAAAATGCCATGCTTCTCTTTCTTTTGTTATATTGTTGTAAATCGTCATTTAATCAAGATAAACTCTACCCTCCTAAAAACGAGCATCCATGCACACATGCTTCTGGTGACGTCACATAAGGCAGCTGATCATGGTCCTTTAGATTTCGTACCTTGCATTTGTAATTTTATTGTTTTTTTTTTCTCTCTTTTCACAACTTTAAAATCAATTCCTTCAATTACAAGGCGTTTACTTGCATCCCGCACGGCTGCAGCAAAATGAGCCATATGTGAAAACCCTGCATGGACTTCCAGTAAAACAGAATGCTGATTTGTGAGGCTGGCCAGGGCAGACTGGCATGACCAGGTTTTATTATCAAATATTTTCAGTGATTACTTGGAGCCAGTTGTTGTTTGCATTGCATTAGGATGACTTTCAAATCCCAACAATGTTTCCTGGTAAACTGTAGTGATGGGACTTTTGTCACTCTGAAGGGAACGAATCTTCAGGATCCGTTGACTTTAAAAGAGCCGTTGAAATGATCCGTTTTTGAAAAACAAGCAATTTTGCTCTTAATATAGTGTTAAATATAGAACTATGTGGGAAACCTGGCATGTGTGGGTAAAATTTGCAACTAAAGCTAAATCATCTTTATTAAGAAAGTTTAATATTATTATTTAAAAGGTGCTAAATAGAACCACAGTATGTTCATGCAAAAAAAAAAAATTTAAATGTATATTTTCCATAAAATGAAGTATAAAATATTGAAACATAAATATCAAATACCCATGTAGTTCTTTACTACACGTTTTGTGTGCATTAATAGCATTTTATTGCTATATATAATATGGAAACAAAATAAAGAAAGCACCTGAAGAATGCAAGAAAGTGCACCTGGGTTGCTTTGGCAAAAATCAAATCACCAACTGCAGCATTAAATATTACGATTAATGCAACACGCTAATGGTAAACAACACTTAACTGGAAACATTAACCAAATAAAGTGTGCAGACGTTTTGTTGCGCCACTCATTGTTTCGTCCTCAAGCAAGGATCACACTGTGACCGTCCTCCTCCTCTCTCCCACCGGGTCGCACGCAGCGCCACACACCCTGCCGCTATGACATGAAGAGCAATGAGCATGCCCGCTGTATGCTCGTACCTACCCCCTTTCGTTTTTCGGATTAAATCGCCTAATATTACATAATTTAAAATTAAAATATGACATAATTTAAAATTAAATTGCGTTATACGCAAGCAAAGCAGTGAAAAACAAAGAACGTCTCTCACTAAGACGTGATTCCTATCATTCAAGATAAAGAGTTGTTCAAAAGAATCAATTCGTTCGTGAACCTCACATCACTAGTAAACTGTTGCATCACATGCTGCTTCTGGTGAAAGTGATTGCCAGGCTGACAGATGTTTAATGGTCCCAGTCCTACTAGTCAGCCCCTCCATGCATGCATCTACAGCTTCGTCTGTACCATCACCATCGTTCCACCTAACACCAGAGGGAGGAAAGAAGAAAATTCATTAACATTGCCAGTCAGAAAGATGGAACTTGTTCAGGTTAGCTAAATGACATGCAGTGCTGCAAGTAACCAAGCTATTTAGTATGATAAAAGCAGAATTGTATTTGCACCTTTTATGAGTGGTGAATATGCATGAAAACCAATGGGATGGAAGCATTCAAACAAGAATATAAACGGATGCATAAGGCTGAACTGCTTTCAACTCAAAACATTTAGAATATGTGTTGAAACCTGTTAAAAGTCACTCATCCTGCATAGGTTTTTCTAATGCCAGATGATGAGCTTGATTCTTGTCTCTCTTTTGATGTCATCTAACCCAAATATGCCCGAAGTAGAATTTACAGGATTTTTTCTTTAGGTCACTTTTTAAAAGCTTTTTATTTTGTGAAGTCCTACAGAGTGAATCTATATTGCATAACTCTGTGGTGATTTACTTAGTGTATATTTGTGAGTGAAAAGAATACACCACTGGATTTTATCTTAAAGCTAAGCCAATCAATCGCAGGATTGACATATTCTCACAGGAAGACACTGACTTTGCAAACAAATACACAAATCCAGAAATCCAGCAGCAGTGATTTATTGCTTTAGTTTGATTTGACGAAGAATTTCCTCATATGTTTATGATAAACCAGGTTTTTTTTGTGTAACTGCAGATCAGATGGGATGTCAGATAAACGTCAGCGTGCACGAATCCAGGGTTCCTGGGCCAAACCACTGCCAAAGTCCTCCACTCAAACGGGTAATTTTAAGGTGTCCTTTTAAATTGTGAAAATGGGCATTTTTGTTGATTCATATTTTATTCCCTGGAGTCTATGAAATTATTTTGTCGTCTCTAGTTATTGAGCTGTTCCTAATCAAAAGACATATGGATGATATATAGAACATTTTTCTGGTTTTGGTTTTTAATTTTTCTGTCTCGCCCTTAACAGTGGGCGTCCTGAACAATCAGCCCAAACATGCTAACACCACCACCTCTGGTCAGTGGGGATTTGGCAACGACAAAACATCTAAAACATTTGAGTTTTACCAGCCTGCCAAGGTAAACTGCAAACTGTTACATTTAAACTATGCGTGACTTTGAAATACACTTGAGGACATTATTAAACCCTCATCCTTTCATTCTCTGCAGCCAGTAAAAGAAGTACTTCCAGAGAGGGTGATAGAGTAAGTCAAACTATGCTCAGTTTTTAAGACTTCTTTGGATTAAAAGCACGTGTTTGACCTTTTGTTACATGGTGTTTTTGTAAGATTCTAATTCTTTTATTCAAAGATGAACTAATGCATCTAACTTTTCTCTCAACAGACATTTGGGTGATTATGAAATAAGTCCTGGGCCATCTGGGGTATCTCGGTGAGTATAGTTTAGTGAAAAAGGAAATGACTTCCTCTAGGTGGATGTGTGGATAAAAGCACAAATGAAGTTGAATGAGGAGAAGGAACATAAATCAAATAAACAATATGAAGGTATTGGCACCAGACTTATCATTCCTGAAGATAAAACTAATCTGTATTGGATATTTAAGTCCACTAGATGGCAGTAATCACTCACAGATTACCTGTCATATTTCTGCAAATAAAAGTGCAAGGTCTTTTAAGTGTAAAGATAACAATGTCATTTCTTAGCATCAAATGCAAACAAATGAAAAGGTAGCAATTGTTGCATTTAGATGGTCTCATGTGTCTGATCAGAAACCTTTGTACAGCAGTGCTTTAGAAGGGTTTCCCACAGTTAAACTCAGCAAGTTCTGATAAAAAATAATCTGAAGGATCAACGATCACCTGTGTCCAGCTTGGGCTACACCCTTTTGCACAGTGCAAAGACTTGGTTTAATATGACCCACT
Source organism: Girardinichthys multiradiatus (assembly GCF_021462225.1). NCBI lineage: Eukaryota > Metazoa > Chordata > Actinopteri > Cyprinodontiformes > Goodeidae > Girardinichthys > Girardinichthys multiradiatus. Next base: position 904,690 of record NC_061795.1, on the reverse strand, counting down.
GTAGAGGAATATCAGTAGATTTATGTGGTATGAGACAAGTTTAAAAGGTTTTAAGACACGTGGCATTACATCACCTGCTGGCAGTGAAACAACATACCAGAAAAGGCAGAAATCTGATCAGCCTGTAGTAAATGTACTCTAAGCTCAGCCGCCCAAAATATTTGAAGATTTCAGTTATCTTGCAAAATACTGAAGTTTATAAGCAAAACAGAAATTGGAAGATATGATCCATGGTTTTTAAGACTTGAGCCAGAGATTCAGTTGGTTTTATAAGCCCCTAAATTATCAGGATACTTAATTTTTGACATTTTCTCAGTCATTACCTGAGCTGCAAACACTTTTTTACTGTTCACCTCATTTTGTGTTTAGCACTGAGTGGTTTTTAAATGCTTTGGTTTTGTAATAATATAAAAGTAAAGCTTGAAACCTCTCAGGTATTTAGTACGTCTGTGTGTTGTTTGTGTTTTGATCCATGCAGACTGCGGCTGCGGCCTGGGTTTCTCACACCAGAGGAGGCTGACTGGATGTTCAGTAAGCTGCTAGCAGAGCTTCCCTGGTCCCAGAAGACCAACTACAGACTGGGTGGGTACCTGTAACTGCAACAGGTACTACTGAGCAAAGTGTGGAAAATAAGTATGCTTTAAAGGCTATAATAGCTTTACTAGTATTCAGCCCTACCTGGTCCAATACCTCATAGGACCTCATGTATATTGACAGCTGCAGGATAAAACTCTGGTCCAAGACTGAAATATTTTGCAGCCTCTAACAGGTGTTTCTCCAGGATTTTGCTTTTAATTTAATTTAATTTAATTTAATTACATCCATTTTGTCACCTGTTCTGACCAGTTTATCTATTCCTTCTGAACAATAGGATCCCCATATCATGATGCTGCCATCACCGTATCCCACTGTGGCGATGGTGCGCTCAGGGTGAAGTCCAGTGTTAATTTTTGCCACACATAATGTTTTGGATGAAGGCCAGTTGAAGCTATGGTCTGATCTGACATGCTTGCTGTCTCCTACATAGCTTGTGGCATACTGCAACATGGCTCAAATTCTCCCACCTGAGCATCTGTAGCTCCTCTGGAGATGCCATGGGCTACTTGGCTGTTTATCTGATGAATGCTCCCCTTGCTCGGCCTGTCATTTCAGGTGGGCGGCCATGTTTTGGTAGGTTTGCAGTAGAGATTGGTGATATGGACTTAAAGGCTTATTACAATGTTTGTGCTGATCAATCAGTATTTAAAAACCCTTTAAAAGTCCTTTTGCCAGTTGGTTATATGGCTGGGACGTTGCATTCGCATCATCGATAAATGGTACCACACTTGCCCATCTCTAGTCTGCAGCTGCGCCACAACCTACTTTAAGATGATTATTTGATCAATACTGAATGAGATGTTCAGATCTTGGTAGGACATTGTTTTAAACCTGACATGCCTTACTGATTGTTTGTTCTGTAATGTTCTCTAACAAGCATCTGAACCCTCACAGAACAGCTATAATTATACTGATACTAAACGGCACACAAGTGGGTATCTACTTACTGATGACTACTGAAAGTTGAATTTTATTTAGTAGTATCACAGTAAAGAGGGCAGACTTCAGAATGTGGATGCTTTTACAAGGCGTTGTACCAGAACAGTGACCGTTGTCAGTTAAATAGGAAGAAATCACACACCACCCAGCCTATATGGAGTGATCATGTTGAGACGATGCCATACTTTCCTTCAGTCTGCCTTTTCTCCCAGCTGGCTCTCATCCATCCTATGTGCAGTTCTGTGATATCTCCACAGCAGACAAACAGCATGATGTAAACCAGGGGGGGTGACCATTTCTGAACCCAGCCCACAGAGACAAGTTTTGCAATCCTCTTTCACTCGCCAGAGTTTGTCAACAACGTACGTATGGTGTTAGGTTGAAGGAGCAGCTGGGGGAAGATGTGGGAAGCTGTTATTTGTCATGCTTTGGTTTATAGTGCCCTTTTAATGCACTGATTCATTTTTCCGATCTTTTCAGTCTCAGGGGTCTAAATTAAGCTATGTACAAATTTGTAACTTCTTTCCCCTCCGTCAACATCTTTTTAAGGAACGAATAAAGTTTCTGAGTGCCTAAATAGCTCCACATGTTTATCTTTGCTCCACAAGCCCTGAAATAATTCATTCCCAGTAGAAGTGATGGCTTGTCAAGCAGTTTGTTCTGGTTTGACTGTGTTTCTGTACCGGAGGATCAGCCAAAATAAGCAGAACAGCAGAGAATCGTTTCTTGGTTGGGAAGCACGCAGATCCAAAAGGAACAACTGAAAACAAGTCAAATTAGATTTAGACGCTGACTCTGCCTTTGGCTGGAAATAGACTTTGGTGGCAAAATGCTTGCCTGAAGAGAACCAATTAAAAACCCGTTTCTTCATGTTCTGTTCTACTCAAAATGGTTCATCATTCATTTACTGATGGGTAAAGATGTTAGAGATGTTTTTGAAATTCAATATTCACATTCAAGCAGCTGCTGTTTTCTATGAAGAAAAATACATTTAGTCAGGAAATATGGGATTTTAAGACTTGCAGCAGTTTTAAGGTTTCTGTAAAAAAGAAAATGACATTTTTTTCAAATAAATGTTTTCACTCTAATAAACCTGCTCATTCTTGATGGTCATTATTCTTTTATTGCTTGTTGGTTGTGTTTGAATTTGCCCGTGTTGCTGTGTTTTGTCAAGGTGAGGCATATGAAGAGCCCAGGCTCAGCTGCTGGTATGGAGAGTTACCGTATACGTACGCTCGCTCCACCATGGCTGCCAACACTCAGGTACCTCTGTCTCAAGGCAGTTGCTTGCACTGGGTTTTATTTAGTGGTATCAGAAACAGTTCATTGTGATTAATCGTTTTTTTAAATAATCGTCAACTAATTTAGTAATGGAATAATCGTTGCTGAAAGAACAACTCACTCAGAACAGTCGTTAGGCCAAAGTTTTACAAAAAATATTTACATTTTGCCTTTAAGGTGAAAAACCTTTTTCTGTAAATATGCTTTAGGCTATACAGCTTTAGGTTCACCTGGTTCCAATTCTGTAAAAAATGTCCTATTAAGCAGCTTTTGCTGTCCGATTATTAAACGAAAGAATAGCCAACAGAATAATCAGTTAACAAAATGATCATTAGTTGCTGCCCTAATCAGATTAAAGGAAGGGCGAGTGTGTTTTTATTTGCACGACATTTTGAAAACCATGCATACTTTTTCTTCCACTTCATAGTTAGTGCTGCTTTGTGTTGATCTATAACATTTCCCATAAAATCTTAGTGTTCGTGGAAAACTAAAAACAGTTCCAGGGGTATGAAAACTTTTGTTTTCAGTCTCGCAGCCTACATATTTCTTCCTGTGGGTTCATTTTGTCCTTATTATCTTGAATCTGAATTCTGTAGTGCTTCATATCATTTGCTGAATGCTGTTCTACTGTCTTTTCTACATAGTGGCACCCATTGCTGGTAGCCCTCAGAGAGACGGTGGAGCAGGCGAGCAGATGCACCTTCAACTCGCTGCTGTGCAACTTGTATCGTGATGGACACGACAGCATCGGCTGGCACAGCGACGACGAGGCCTCTTTGGGTCCCAAACCTACAGTTGCGTCTCTCAGTCTGGGCGACACCAGAGTGTTCAGCCTTCGCAAGAAGCCTCCAGCGGTGAGACGATGATTAAAACTGGTTTACCCATCCTCAAAGATCAATTTCTCTGTTTTTAGACATGAATTAGGGCATGTCAGCCCATGTTTAGGACCACTTTGATGGCAGTAAATCAGCTTAACAGTTTCCTAACAGTAATGTGCTAATTCTGTCACATATGTTTTTGCTTCTGAACCCTCAGTCTGGTTTGTGTGTGAGTGATTTGGCTTACATTTTATTAAAAAATGCAAAGTGAAAAAATACAACATTAATGTAAAAAACAGTTACATTCTGTGCTTCTATGAAGGTAAGATTCAGCAGACCACACACAGATGAGATGTTTTGTAATGTAAGTTAAAGGTTTGAGTTTATAACTCTTGGTTTTGCATTGATCTGCTTATATGCAAGGAGGACAATGGTGACTACACCTATGTGGAGCGAATTCGGATTCCTCTGAGCCATGGCACTCTTCTGCTGATGGAGGGAGCAACACAGGATGACTGGCAGGCATGGTTCATCAATTCAACTCAAAATGGATTTAATTGTTGTTGCTTTCAGTAATACAGCAGCTGTAGAGGTTGCTGGTACGTGCACTGAGTAGACAAGACGGTTAGCAGGTACATGCATCCAATTTGGGATGAATTTTCCTTCCTACTTACAGTAAATATGTGGATTGTCTCACTCCACCTTTAACTGGGAGGTACTCTGCAGAAAAAAGACAAATATTTCCATCCAATTGGCCTAGGCAAGATGGTCTTGAAGTTTTATCACAGTATAAAATGTATACATACTATAACAACAAAAGTGACAATAGCTTGTATTTAAAAACTCATCACAGTCTTTTTAGTATTACATTTGTTTCTGCACGCAGAACACAAATATTGCTCTAAAACAGAACTTACCCACAGTCAAACAAGTCTTTTCAGAACCCCAGTTACATTAAGTAGTTCAATTTTACTGCAAAACAGCACACAATAGTTCTATTCAATCTTATTTGAAACAAATGTCTATTTATTGATGCTTTCATGGAACCAGAAGTA